>NC_134495.1:11886128-12052791 GCF_040206685.1 Ascaphus truei | reverse complement strand
AATTCTGGCTATTTTTGTTCGGGTCTGGCTGAAGCAGATCACCTGGAATGTGACATGCTGCTGCTGCTTCCCTGTGCCCCTAGCTCAGCTGGGAGGCTCAAACTACTTAATTACACTCTTATGACCGGGTTGGCATATTTCTTGCTTTTTTAATTTTTTTTCTCTTCAAAATAACTAGCCTTTTTTTAATTTTTTTATTAGCTTTTATATTTGCACACTGCTGGCGGGAAATTTAACTCCATCTGCAAGGCAGTGACACCAAACTGGTAAAAAAAAAAAAAAAACGGGCATAACGCCATTGTATACGGTGTCGCCTGTTGGCAAAAAACGGCTACCCCTCTCTCCTCTATAATAAATATGCTGCATGTTATAATGGTGGCGAGTATCACTGTGTGCTGTGTAATAATGCCGCAGATCTGCAATAAAACGGACGCCCCTTTGCTGACTTGGATTTCGTTTTTGAGTTCTCCGAGTAAATTTCAGTACTCCGGCTGGCGTTATACTCTGCCTGCTTTATGCCGAGGAGCCCTCCCCTGTAATTGTAATAGTAATCAAAGTAAACCTGGAAGTACTGCTTTTCATAATGAGTTTGTTGGAAAACAATGCAAATCAGACTAGCAAACCTGTATTTGTTTTTTTTTCTCTTTAAGACATTTTGCAACAAAACTACCCCCCATAATTGTCTGTTTTTAAATGTTGAATTATAAACAGGCCAGGAAGTAAATCGGTTCGAGAGAATTCCAGCTTTCTGTTTGCAATGCACCTGAGTGCGTAGTAAAATTATTTATAAAACTTGACTTTTAATGATTAATTTAAAAAAGAAAAACAGCTGCTGAACTTTTTGGTGTCTCTGTGTGTGTCTCTCTGTGTGTGTGTGTCTCTCTGTGTGTGTGTGTCTCTCTGTGTGTGTGTGTCTCTCTGTGTGTGTGTGTGTGTGTCTCTCTGTGTGTGTGTGTGTGTGTCTCTCTCTGTGTGTGTGTGTGTGTGTCTCTCTGTGTGTGTGTGTGTCTCTCTGTGTGTGTGTGTGTGTCTCTCTGTGTGTGTGTGTGTCTCTCTGTGTGTGTGTCTCTCTGTGTGTGTGTGTGTGTCTCTCTGTGTGTGTGTGTGTCTCTCTGTGTGTGTGTGTGTCTCTCTGTGTGTGTGTGTGTCTCTCTGTGTGTGTGTGTGTGTCTCTCTGTGTGTGTGTGTCTCTCTCTGTGTGTGTGTGTGTGTGTGTGTGTGTGTCTCTCTGTGTGTGTCTCTCTGTGTGGTCTCTCTGTGTGTGTCCCTCTGTGTGTGTGTCTCTGTGTGTGTGTCTCTGTGTGTTTGTATTTTTTCCTGAGTCATTACATTGTTTATCTCCCTTCTCAAAGCGTTGTCCTGCAGAGTGCTATGGGGAAGATCTCTCTGCATGGCAGATTTCTTCATTGCTCTCAGCACAAAGACAAGCAAAAGTGGCCAGCCTTTCACAAGCAATCAGATCCTCATGTCTTCAGGGCTATTATTTACTGGGGGGGAAGAGAGAGAGGCTGTCAGTTCCAGGTTTAATTATTTAAATCAGTTTGACCCTACGGGGTCAGCACGAACTGTCCTTTTATTACGCCATCGCAGTAACCGTAATGCCACGGGCCACGTCGCACCTCTTTGCAAGGCTACTTTCACAGGCAAAAATACTTTTCGGATGTGCAAGTTGAGGGCACAATATGTATGCCCTTTGCAATGCGTTGCGGGTCCTCTGGCAGCAAAATGGTTAAAAACAAAGAGGGCGGTTTGTGCCACGCTGCAGAGATGCCAAACTCGCCGGGATCTGGAATAACAAACCAGTTCCGTGAAGAATTATAATGCATTTTCTTTTTGTTATCCTCGGCTGGCAGAAAATCGTTGATACGTAGACGGACAGAAGAATATAATGTCAATTTCTTGTTATTCGTATCCGCTTCTCATTCCGTTATCCATTGCCAAACATTGGGGGGGGGGGGGGGGAGGAATATGTTATTTAGGATGGTTTCTATTCTGAATATCCTCCCTCGTGGGACATTGCCACTGCCGGCACTTGACAAATAAATTATTTATGAAATATTTTACTAGGAAACAATACGTGGAGTTACCTTCTCTCTTTTTCAAGTATGTTCTGGGTACAGAATAAGTTGACAATATTGGCTATAGATTACTACAACGCAGGGGGAAAGAATATCCGCGAAGAGGAACAAAAATAAGACTACTATATCTGCAACTCCGATCCTTTTCTGCTCCTGGGGGGTTAAAAATATATAGTGTGTGTGTGTGTGTGTGTGTGTGTGTGTGTGTGTGTGTGTGTGTGTGTGTGTGTGTGTGTGTGTGTTCAGATGAAGTGCCTTTTTCACTTGTATCTAGTTTTCGTATTTTTGTCTTTCTATTTTTGGATTTCACCCCAGAAATGGCTGCTTGGCGTATTTGTGTCAGTGTACGCGATGTTACAATGGGCCACAGTTCAATGTCTCTGATGCCCGTTATTCCATCTATTATCTGTCCCAGTAAATAACTCTGAGATTGTATTCCCTGCTCGCCCTGCGGAAATGATCGGGGGGCGAGAGGAGTGTTTTGCATCCTGAGCAGATGTGAGGTTGCTCTGCAGCTCCAGATGGGACAGATGCATCTTCAGTTCTTGACCCCATGCCTTCCTGTAACCCCCTCACTGCCAGAGGCCACTAACAGACACGTAAACCTGATCGCTGCCAGAGGCCTTTGGGTAGTTTCTGCCTGATCCTTGCCCCCCTTCTGCCCCCCCCCCCCACTGTTTGAAGCCTGTATGAGTTTAACCCGTATGTCAGTATCTTGCCCCATTGGGCATGTCCTAAAATAACTCCAGTCCTCAAGGACCACCAACAGGTCAGTTTTGCAGGATATCCCTGCTTCAGCACAGGTGGCTGTCATTCTGCCACTTGTGCTGAAGCTGGAATATCCTGAAGGCCTGCGGGTGGCCCTCGAGGACTGGAGTCGCCCACTACTGGTTTAGCATCTTTAGACTGCAGTGGGCTCCATTTTAAACTCCCGAGATGCTTAATATTTCAAACGCTTGAGTCTATAGCGCAAGTTCTAAAAAAAAAACGGCTTTGGAAAGGGCAAAAAATAAATAAATAAGATCATGCAGCAGCCGGTGCTAATCGCTGTATTAACACCTTCACTGCTGTGTCGGAGTTGTATGAAGTCGGCCCTGATGGCTGCCTCTCTGAGATCTGCGCATGGGGGTTTTCTTAGTTGGGTACCGGCTCCTTATGACATTTCTGGTAATTTTTGTCTTTCGTGTCTAATTTTTGTTGTTAAATTTCCCTTGTGTGTTTGAAAGGGAGTAGAGAAGGTGTTACATGGCAAAGTTCTTGTTGACGTTGTCTAAACTCCCTTCTGAGCTATACCTGCTTTAACCCCCCTCACCTGCAACCCTGGCCCCATTCTCTATCCCAAGTGTGTTTTATATACATCAAATGCGTTTGCCCCTACCCCCAGTCACTGTTGCTGAGAAGCATTTCCCTGCATCTGCTACTACTCCTGCGTCCTGCAGCGTTGCAGGCCGCAGAACGGGTTAATAATGGTTGCGAGTAATTCCTGAAAAGTCTCCGCTCAGTAATAAGTCAGCACAATGAAGTGAGGGTTTGATCCGTCGCCAAGATAAATGCAGACGCAGCAGCAGAGATGAAAGGTCTCATCGCCTGCTCGACCTGTTCGGCAGTGACTGAGAGGTGTGTCTCCACCAGGAAACCTGTCGCAGCCAAATCACCGGGCCCGTCCTCCCGCTCTGGGGTCTCGCTGGGCAGGAGGACGCTGGGCACTGTATGTGCTGCCAGCCTCCTCCCTCTTACACAAGAGCCGGCCAGAGTGCTTCATCTCTTTATTTGCAAAATGCCTTTTTGTTTTTATTGTATTTTTCGGTGGTTTGAATCATTGTTCCTTAAGGTTTGCGTTTATTTTGATATGTTAACAGTCCTTTGCTGGCAAAGGGAGCGTTGCAAAAGCTCCCTTTTTGTATGGTTTTATATTAGTTACTAGGACGGTGATCTATAGAGAGAGCGGCCTTTAGCATGTTACCAAGCAGCAAAAGGGTAACATATCCTCCCTACCCGCTGAGGTGCAATGACAGATTGTGGAAATACTCAGTGTCACTATGTAGTGCAGCACTTCAATATATGCAAAATTCTTCTGCAAAACCGATCCCTTTTTTTTTTTTTTTTTTTAAATGACAATTACGCTTTTCCCACTTGTATTTTAATTTTATTTATTTTTCTGGCAGCCGGCCCATTAGATCTCGCGGTTTAAGCGCGCACGGTTTGTGGTCCCGTAGAACTATCTGTAACTTCGTCATGGAGCAGACAAGAGCGTTATTGTAGGTGTAACAGTTTGTACATGTGAAATGGTGAGGGGCTGCTCTGTATATACTTAATAAAGCCCTGCCTTGTTCATTTTAAGTATCGCGGCCTACTATGAATCGATGTATGTCTGAGAATATATATTATCCTCGCACACATGAGTGTGTATATATTATACGTGTGTGTGTATGTATGTATGTGTATGTGTATGTGTATATATATATATATATATATATATATATATATATATATAATTTTTTTTTTTTTTTTTTCATTCTATGCAAACATACGTGTGTGTGTTTAATACACCGTTACACCCCTGTCCCGGCCATGTGATATTTGCTTGGTAAGCAGCCCTCCTTTGCCTTGTCAGTGGCTCCTGTCTGGATAGTGGGTGAGGCTGCGCTGTGAATAATACATGCGTTTGTATCTCCCTGGCCTCTCATGCCCATCCTGCATTCTGGCCCAAGTGCCTTTTCTGTATCTTCCCTGAAAGCTTCCCCATTACTCCTCCAATAATGCATCAGGCAGCGGAAACACTTTCCGTGCTAAGTGTCCAGCGGCCTCCCGAGATCTGCCCTCTGGAACCATCCAAACACAACGCCTCTGGGTATCGTGTAGGGGCATATATCTTGTGTGTCCTGTGGGGGGGTAAGCATCACCGCAATCACTTTAAGACTGTTCCCCAATCTGTTTAAACTGGACTTTCCCCCAAAGTAAATGTTGTGTCTTTGGGGATCCCATCCCCCTTCTGTATTTGGCCATCAAGATCATGAAGAATTAGGTATTGGACCCTAAAAATCCCATATAAGAGAATTTTGTGTGTGGAATTACGAATGTAGTTTGTGGATTGGATACGGCCGCTCCTCCCTCTATCTCCCAGCGTATATATCCCTCCAGTCTCAGGGACAGCCCGTGTTTGGGTAAAGGTTTTTTTAATGAGGCAGTAAAACATTTTTCCCTGGTGGGTAGGTTAAAGTTATTTGACATATCTACTGTATTTTGATCATTTCCATCAGATAACCTACTTGAACTTCTGTATAGGTGATGATCGTCCCAGTATGTTCATGCGGCATAGCATACGATCTGTGGCCTGAGATCCACAGTGACGGGGGAGGCGTGCCAGTCACGTCGCGACACTGCTCCGCCCTCATTGGGTGAACTGCTCACGTGACTTGGCCGTCGCCCCCAAAATGTTATTTGAAAAGCCTGCCGCGCCGCCGTGCTTCATCGCGCGCTCTACGGCCTGCCTCGTTGAAGTGCGTCCTTTTTGTTCACATTGCGCGTGCAGTGTAGACGCGGCCTAAGAGAAGATTTATTGCACATAAGACATTGTGGCCACCTCTGGCAGTCAAAGGGTTAACTCCCTCCATACCGTATGGGCCGCCAATACTGGTACAGCTACGGCGGAGTAATAACCCCCCGGTGCATATACACGGCGCCTGTGCCCCGCGATTCCCTCTGCTACCATCGGACACATTAGTGCAGCCGGCACTGGGGCGGAATCGTGGCTGTGCGTTGCTGCGCTGTCGTGCACTTTAAGGGGTTAAGGAGTAGAATGCCTCGAGAGCTCACAGCTTTGGCACATAGTCGCGCACAAGCGCTCCTTTTCCCTCGCCCATACTCTTGTGCATCTTCCGGGTTGTTGCCGGTTGTGGTGACAACACGGCATGTGTTACGTGTAACATGTAGGTCAGGCTTGTAAAGCATGAATCAGCCCGTGTGTGGCGGAAATGAACTGAAAGCATTCCAAACTGCGGGGCTTTTATTAGTGTGCGTTGGCTGCCGGCCAAACACAGGGAATCCATGGGCAAACTGTTCCCCGCCCTGAGCATCCCTCCGAGGTTCCTGGGACAGTGATCTGCATCACAACACAATCACAGGACCTAGAGGTGCGACCCGCCCCCCCCCCCCCCTCTCCCCTCTCCCCTCTCCCTCCCTGATTAATTTATTCTGCACAACACGCTTTGTTCATTAAACCTCATCTATGCGCCATACACAGATTTGTATCTTCTGTCTTTTCAATGGTGTAGTCCTGCAGGGAAATAGTGGGGGGGGGGGGGGTTTGGGGGTGGGGACATTTTTCATGTTTGATTTGTCTACATTAGGGGGTGGACTCCAGTCCTCAAGGAGGCCACCAACAGGTCAGGGTTTCAGGATTATCGCTGCTTTAGCACAAATGGCTGTGCTGAAGCGGCGATATCCTGAAAACCTGGGCGGGAGGGTATTGAGTGCTGGAGTTAGCCACCCCATCTCCACATAATTTATTGCATATTGTACCAGTCCAAAGGACAGTTTCGCCCGCCGGGAAAACTGGGTGCTGAGTAATGGTTGCTGTGGGTTTTCTAGGAATTGCAACCTATACAGCCCCCTCTCCTGTTTGCCCTTTAAAAGGTATCTGCTCCAGACAGGGAGCAGGCAGCTGCTGACCTGGCATGGGATCCATTGTCCGTGTTTTGCGGCGGCTCTTGGGTTACATGGGCAGATGCCAGCTTACATAGCGTGACTGGTAACGAGTGTCAGGAATTCCTGGAAATGTACTTCCTCCGCTCCAGGTCATTCACGCGCTGAAAGCAAAGCACGCTTGTGTTGGCAGACTGGCAGCATTCCTGCTGCGGTTTATTATCTCCGAGCCTGCCTCTCTTAACCACTTCACCTCCCAGATGTGCCGGTGTGACACCGCGGCTACGGGCGTGACGACAAAAGGGCGCCGCGTGTGCAGAGGTGACACACACACTCACACTCTCACTCTGTATTGTAATGATCCCTCCGTTTGCCGGTAGTTACTTTCAGTTACAGATATAAATCCGGTTTTATATAAATCCATCCAAGAGACGCAGATCAAATATTCTGCGCCTTTTTTATGTTGAAAGTAAGATTATGTGGGGATAACGATCATAGCGGGTAAAGGAAGGGTGCTGCCAATGGGTGAGGGGAAGGAGTGGGGCTGCTAACTGGGGGGGGGGAGGGGTGCTGCTGCTAACTGGGGGGGGAGGGGTGCTGCTAACCTGGGGGGGAAGAGGGGGCTGCTAAGCTGAGGGGGGGGGGTCTTCAGTCCCCGTTTTTCTATTTACTGTCCCTTATTTTTTTTTTCTTGTGATATTGCTACCATATCTGAGTATTTCCCCAACTCCTATCTCCTGCTGGAGTTGTAGGATTATTTCTTGGGACAAACCTTGTGCCCGAGTTTTGCAGGCCGGGAGCCTTGCTTTTGGAACCTGGCAGGCTCATTATAATCACGTACACACACATACATACAGTACCTGGGGGAGGAGGAGAGCAGTTTCTCTGCATATGAAAAGGCTTCATTCTCCGGCCTGGGGGGCCTGTGCAGCTCCTGCCCTGGGAGATGCACCGCGGGGTGAGGAGGTGAAGGGATGAGCCCAACAAGAGCCACCTTAATAATTAATGCCCCATTATTGCAAGGATCAGGAGGAAGTGGTCACATGACTCGCTAGGGAGCGAGGATTCTGTCATTGGCTCGTTGACGTAATTAACTCTAATTAACCAATTTCCTGCTTTTGCCTCATCAGGATTATTAGGAATCCTCTTTTTAATATTTTATTTCCCCCTTCCAAACACCCGTTGGTAATTGTTAAACAATCATTCTATTCGAGCAGACCCCAATCCTATTAAGGGGAGGGGAGCTGCCATTTTGAAAGCGGATGCGATTTTACGAGTGGATATATCTACACGGCATGAAAAGGTAAACCGAATGGCATGCTGTGTATGGCGGACGCACTTTACGTTTTGACTGGCTTGATATGTTTTTTTATTTTTTTTTTAACGTTACCGGTGACACCGGTTTCGTTAAGAACCATGTGGTTTTGAAGGCGCTTGGCGTTTTGAACTCTTGTCACGGAATCCATGTTTTAGTTCAGCCTCGTTGTACATTTTGCAGCTTTGGGGTATTAACCCCTGTGCTGTCAGTGGGGGGGGGGGGGGGGGGGCGGGTGCTGCTGTCACCTGCATTGCGAATAGATAAGAGTACGCCGCTTCCGTTGAATGAATGGTTACATATTTTGAGGCTGTAATTGTCCCCTTGGTGCGGCGGGTTAAGGTTACCGGGTGTTTGCTTTGGGTTCTATGCAAGGGCATCTGTCAATGTGAGCAGAGACAGCCGGGCACTGTAACACTCTGCAATCTGTGGGGGGGGGGGGGGGAGAGATCTGGACTATTAATGGGCAGCTATGGTCACTCGTCCCCCACCCCTCACCCTCAGGCTTTTCAGAGAGAGACACACACACCTCTTTCAGACCTGCTCCTTAAATTATTGTATCACTTTACCCTACCCCCCCCCCCCTCCCCTGATTGTCCCTTTTCTTAGGATTACCTCTTTCTTTCAAACCTTAATTACATCCCATCTGCAAGAGGCCAGGGGCTCGAGCTGTCTCTCTCCCTCTTGCTCTTGTGTCAAATTTAATGGCATATCATCTGCTCCTGCAAGACTGGCTCATCCCTATTTAAAGTGAATACGCTGAATGCGCTGTCGCCGGCTGCAGACTGTTAACCCCTTCCTTGGCTGCCAAGGGGTTATTTGCTTCCGTCTTTCCTACTATCTCTTCCCCAAAATATAAAGTAACACACCTCATCCTGCTCTTGTTGTATTGCAAAAGCCCACCCACCACGCAAAAAAAAAAGAGAAATGGCTTCTGCATAAAGCCAAATATTTTCCTGGTCTCTAGAAAGATGGCCGTGCTGTGCCTTTTCTGTGTATCTGTAACTGCTGCTCCTATTCATGCAAAGTTACGATTGATGATGCATTCTGACCTCAAGGCTGTGAACCATTTCTCAGCCGAAGGGGCTAGCCGTTTGTGTGTTTGTTTGTGTGTTTGTTTGTGTGTTTGTGTGTGTGTGTCTAATCCACCCTCCTGTCCTGTTGCAAAGATACAGTTTAACGGCGGAGAAGCACCACTCTGCCCACCTTCTCTGCCCATTCTCCGATCTGCTGTAAAAGCTCAGCCCCTTTGGGATCCTTGGCTTTCTTTCATGGGTAGGATTTAGCATTCTGCGTCTCCCAAGCATGTGTGAATTCCCTGGCTGTATTAGCCCCTAACACCTCTGCTGGGGAGCTGTTCCAAGTATCTACCTCCTGAAGTCCTTGTCACGTTTTCCCCTTAGTCTGCCAGCTTCAGAGTATGACCTTGTTCTAGCACTTCTCCCTCTGAAATATGCTCTCCCCTCCCCCCCCCCCCCCCCCCCCCCCCCGTAATGTGTTGCAACCTTTCTATGTTTATAAATACGTTGGCCACTTTATAAAGCGGTAATAGGCCGACGTCCTAATGGGCAGATATGGTGGTGGAGTGAGCGGCCCTTTGATTTCATGGCATGCCTCGGTAAGTGGTGGTGCTGTTCCTGAAACAGGCTCCATGGTAACAAACGGCTTTAGACATAAACCGGTGTAATGGGCCAGGTGTGCTGTTCTTGCAGGCCTCCCTGCCCGGGGCTTAGGGGGAAGGAGGGAGCAGCCCAGGGCCTATCCAGCTCAGAGGCTGGATCCTTGTTGGCTTTTGATGTCCCCGGTGAATGAGTGTGTTAGAGGGCAAAATCGCCGCTGAGTGCCAGTTCCAGGCCTGGCAGTGAAAGTGTAAGGCTGAGACTATAGTGGGGGCGTGCGAACAAGCGCCTCTCGCCTGAGCGATGGGTGAACTCTGCTTCCAGCGATTGGGGAGGCTTGGGGGAGGCGTCACAGGGCTGGTTCGCCCTCATTGGCAGAACCGCTCACATGCTGTGGCCTTGGCCCGAAAAGACAAAATAGTTTGTCTTTAAAAAACAAAAAAACACTTAAAACTGCCGGTCGCTCGCACTGTGTGTGGCATCATGGGGAATCGGCGTCATCGCGCGCACTATAATCTCGGCCGTGCGTTGCAATTACCTGCTTCTTACTCTGGCCCTGCGTGGCCGTCTACAAGCCTTACATACCGTTCATATTCAGGAGCAAGTAAAGTCAAAGACAAACCGTTGAGCAGGATTTTGACCGCCCTTCCCTGAAAACGACGATGTTTTGAACCATGTTGCCTAATTGCATTCGGCTCCCTGTGAGGAGGTTGCACGGTAGCAAGCGGGAGAGTGTATACTTGTCATCGGTATACAATGCAGCGTTTTCCATTTAAATGAATCTGCTTTATTTCTGGGGCTCAGCCTATCTAGGAACACTCAGTAAGTGCCCGGCCCATCCCATTCTCGAGCCCTCAGCCCGGGCACGGTTCAGGGAAGCCCTGCAGGAGTCTGCAAACACACAGCTGGCACCTTGCTGGGTGGTCAGGAGGGGAGAGGAGAAGCCGGCTTCTTGCGTTACTCAGGAAAAAGGTAGCTATGCAAACACACCAGCCATTAAGGGAGAGGGTTGTTTTTTGCTGTCTTCAATGCACCGCGCAATGCAGACAATTGTAGAACCCAGGCAAAGTGGCGTGAAACCGGATCAGCTGCGGCTGCAATTTGATGCAGAGCACTAATTGGGGTGGTACCGGTTCCCGACCGCGTGTTGTGCGCAGAGGAGAGCGCTCGGCGACCCGGCTTATTTCTCTGGACTCCGCGGAAAGTTTCTCTAACTTTTACCTTTTTTTTTCCCCCCGGCGCGTGATCGGGATTTTGCGGCAGGCAGTCTGGTCTTGCCTTTTGCTGGCAGAGATGGCACTTCCAGCAAAGGGGTCATCAGACTTTCTATACCTTCCAATAAGCCAACTACTCATTTTTAACAGCGCACTAATAATCTACCTTAATTAAATAATGCAAAGTCAATATTTCCGAGCCCCTAAAGAATGGCTGCCAGTGGGAATTCACCAGGGGCTGTTTTCTGCCCCATACGCTACAACATCATTCCGTTGATTCACTTATTATAACAACCCCCCATATAAAGACTTTGGATCCGCATTGCATGCTAAGGGGGGCTGCACTGTTCACTGTCTTTTATAGAGGCGTTCATGCTACACTGGCAAGACCTTTCTTCTGGGGGGGGGGGGGGGTGTTCTCTTCGCTGGCCGCACCTAGCTCTCTGTTGCTCCTTGCATTCTCTCTCCACGGCTCTTGGTTTTCACAAGGCCTCTTTAAACACCAGAGTTGGCAAACCGCTTCTTTAGGAAGGTCTGAAGCTGCTGCCTGGGGCTGATCTGCATTCCAGCGGGCAGGCAACAGCCTGAGATGCCTGCTGGGCAAGTGAGAGGGTCAAGAGGAGGAGAAGGGATGGGCTTACAGATACATAACAAAGCACCCCCGATACCCCCTCGCCCACCTGGACACGCACCTTTTGTGTTAGGACTTGTGTGTAACTGCTTCTATGGGGCAGAGATATCGGCATAATCTCAGTGCTTTCAAATCAATAAATCGGGTGCTATGTCCCCCCTAAAACTTTTTGGTTTGTGACTCTTAGGGTGTGGTTTATAAAGCTTCAAAATGACACTTTTTTTCTTTGTATAATGAGCCAATTCTTTCTCTTCTGAAATTTAGGAATGCGCAAATCATTGGGATTTGCTAATAAAATAATAATAAATAAGCGTAAATGTCCTGGACACTGGGTAGAGCAGCAAAGTGACGCGTCACTGTCCCTCCCGCACTGAAGTGATTATCGGATCCGGCTTCAGTTCTGGGACATTCCTCGCTCAGCCAGTTGGGGGCGGGCAACTCCAGTCCTCACGGGCCACCAGCGGGTCAGGTTTTCAGGATATCCCTGCTTCAGCATTGGTGGCTCAATCAGCGGCTCAGTCCAAGACTGCTGAAGCAGGATCCCTCATTACACTTCAATAGCCCATTGATGTTAAACAAAGGCTATCTAACTTTAGAGATCATAACACGCCCCGTAAAAAACCGTACGAAGGGAATAGCGTTCAGTGCAGGTCACTGTTCGCCTGTGAAGATTTGTAAAGCGAGGGACGCAGGCTGCTTTATACCACGAGTCAGGAGCCGTGTCCCTCTGTCCAAAGATCACTTCAGCAGTGCCTTACAATGGGCTGTCTGCTGCCCATGTGACACCCGATGCACGGCCCTATAGATCAGTATTTGTGCGGTCTAGGAGACCTCATTTAATGCTGATCCTGGTATGAGATTATTGGGCAGAAATCTTAACTTCCGTTACCCCAGTCATGGCACTGCCACACATCTCTCCCCCCCCCCCCCCCCTCAAAAGCATGATGGGGTGTCCTACGACTGGCCGCAACACACCCAGTGCCCTTCTGACCCCCAGTTACCTGTGGGCAAGGACTGTCTGAGATTAGTGTACACAGGCTGGCTGCACCCGGTGCCTCCCTCGCCTCCCCTTGCTTGATTTAGAGGCACACCTGCGGCCCCAGGGCAGATATCGGCTGCCTCCCCCCCTCTCTTCTCTCTGATCTTCTGTCCCTGTGAGGGTGTGTCTGGAATGGAGTTAGAGAAAATCAAACAGACCCTTTACGTGTTACCAGTTTGCTTTTTTGCTGGGAGATTTTCTTTGCCTTACTTTGCATTCTTCGTGTGGGAAAAGATTAGTCTATAAACAAGTGTGTGTGTGTGTGTCATACTTCCACATCTATCTATCGATATATATATATATATATATATATCTATCTCCAATAAAGAATATCACTTGTGAGCACATTCAAGACAGGTCTGCACCCCTGCCTTTCACCATTATCACCTAGCATACAGTGCTCCCACTGCAGCAAGGGATTCTGGGAAATGACAGGCAAATGAGCACACAATGTGTCACCTTTGCCTGGAATATCCATACACATGGGGCATACTTCCACATACCTGTATATCTATATCTATCCCCTTTATAGGGAACTTTAGTATGCAAAAAAGCACTGAACTGTTTGAGTACTAGTGAAATGAGCAAGGGCCGATGGCCCAGTGGTCTCTCCGGGGGCTACATGTGTGTCCCATGGGCTGCAAGTTGAAGAACTGCTTCATGGTGTCGCACGTAGTCGCCTCTGTGGTTTTTAGCCAACCTGAAAGCATTATTGCTGTGGGTTTGGATCTACTCTTCCTCCCTATTCATCTCCCCCCCCCCCCCCCCCCCTCATCTCCTCCTGTTTCTTGGCATGACACATTCTCCTGCGGTGCCCGGAGCTCCCTATGCTCCCCTCCTCCTCTTGGGCAGGTGGAATCCTGCATTTCAAGAACTAAATTCAGTCTCCTTCTAGCAACGAATGTTTGCTGTTGTCTAAAAAGCCTGTGTCAGCTCCTCTCTCCTCCTCCCCCCCCCCCCCCCCCCCCCTGTCACACGCACCTGAACTCTCCCTGCCAGCTCAGGCTTGGACATTTCTGGCTCCCGCCCCACCTGCGGGAAACGCTCCCCTCCCAGTCCTGGGTTGGGCAGCTATGTGATGCCGGCTCTGCCCCCTTTGTTGCTTGCTGTGGCAGCGTGGAGCGGCGCGTCTGGGTACCTCCCCAGGATCCAGTCCTCCATGAGAACCTGTTATAGGCTTGGGAGGGGGGGGGGGCATCTTAAAGCCTCCCGAAAATTGGGCTCATTGTGTGGCTGGCGCTAGGTTCACTTTAACCCTTTCACTGTAGTTCTGGTAACAAAGGCATTGAAGGTGCGTGCTTTGATCCTATAAGACACTGGTTGCTCAACTCCAGTCAGAATGCCTGTGCTGAAGCATGGATATCCTGAAAACCTGACCTGTTGGGAGGTGTTGAGGACAGGGGTTACGCACCCCCTTCTATAAGACACCTGTCATTATCGTCCGATTTAATCGGCCCCCAATTCGTTTCTTTACTCTACTGTTTCCTGCGAACAAATGTTTATTTTTGCTGGATCCTCCGTCTTTCTCTTTATTTATCGGGTGAGCTGATGGTGTCGACATAATTTTAGTTTACATAAAACAGAGGAAAACGTGCGTGTGAACGGAAGGGGTTTACGGCAGTTTGGGCCGAAATGAGATAAAGATGGTAAAAACCCCCTCCAAAGTATTTGACCATTAATCAGACTTTTTTAAGTCTTAAAATATAGATCAAGTGTTGCAAAAATGTTTTATTATGGGTGTCGGTCAATGACCTTTAACCCGTTACATAGGCCATTAGTTCACTGTAAAAAAGGAGCCGGGCTTCCTAGGACTTTGTGTCGGACACTGCGTCCGTACAGCAGATAATGTCTACCTGAAATGCACCCGGTCTGAGACTCCATCCTTCCCCACGGAGCTTACATTGTATTTTTTTAGGGGATATGTAACGTGACAGGTTCCAGCAGATCCCCCATTGCTATTCAAATCTGTGTTGAAGGGTCTAAAATCCACACTTTAAAAAAAAATAATATATATATATATATACTTTTTTTACTCACCATAACTTAACTCAGTATTATGGTTTGGCCTATCCCATAAGCCTCTCTTGCATTCCCAGTAAAATCAACCCCACACTGATGAGACCCATCAAGGTCGAAACAGCTGTCTGTGGGTGGTTTTCTGGGTATGCACCTTAACCCTGGCTGTGCTCGAAGCTGTGACCATGCAGCAAGCTTAAGCCTATAGGGAACCATGTTAAAAATGGTTATTGAGGCAAAAAGTGACACTGTGTGCTCATTTGCATGTCATTTCCCAGAATCCCTTGCTGCAGTGGAAGTGCTGTATGCTGGGTGATAATGGGGAAAGGTGGGGTTGCAGACCTGCCTAAGACATGCAGATGAGCATACAGCTATATTTGCATATTTGCTTTCCTGTGGAGGGTTTTTGTCACTTTTTTTACTCACCATAACTTAACTCAGTATTATGGTTTGGCCTATCCCATAAGCCTCTCTTGCATTCCGTAAAATCAACCCCACACTGATGAGACCCATCAAGGTCGAAACAGCTGTCTGTGGGTGGTTTTCTGGGTATGCACCTTACCCTGGCTGTGCTCGAAGCTGTGACCATGCAGCAAGCTTAAGCCTATAGGGAACCATGTTAAAAATGGTTATTGAGGCAAAAAGTGACACTGTGTGCTCATTTGCATGTCATTTCCCAGAATCCCTTGCTGCAGTGGAAGTGCTGTATGCTGGGTGATAATGGGGAAAGGTGGGGTTGCAGACCTGCCTAAGACATGCAGATGAGCATACAGCTATATTTGCATATTTGCTTTCCTGTGGAGGGTTTTTGTCACTTTTTTACTCACCATAACTTAACTCAGTATTATATATATATATAAATAGATTTTGAAAATGCCCTGCTGTACCCCCCCTCACCTACTGCCCTGTTGCGGTATTCCTTCCCTCTCCCCCACCCTCCTCACCCCCACTGCCCTGTTATGGTATCTGCCCCTCACCCCCACTGCCCTGTTATGGTATCTCTCCCCCACCCTCCTCACCCCCACTGCCCTGTTATGGTATCTGCCCCTCACCCCCACTGCCCTGTTATGGTATCTCTCCCCCACCCTCCTCACCCCCACTGCCCTGTTATGGTATCTGCCCCTCACCCCCACTGCCCTGTCATGGTATCTCTCCCCCCCCCGCCCCTCACCCCCACTGCCCTGTTATGGTATCTGCCCCTCACCCCACTGCCCTGTCATGGTATCTCTCCCCCCCCTGCCCCTCACCCCACTGCCCTGTTATGGTATCTCCTCCCCCCCTGCCCCTCACCCCCTGCCTCTCACCCCCACTGCCCTGTTATGGTATCTCCCCCCCCCCTGCCCCTCACCCCCACTGCCTGTTATGGTATCTCTCCCCCCCAGCCCCTCACCCCCACTGCCCTGTTATGGTATCTCTCCCCCCCAGCCCCTCACCCCCACTGCCCTGTTATGGTATCTCCTCCCCCCCCCTGCCCCTCACCCCCACTGCCCTGTTATGGTATCTTCCCTCACCCCCACCCCCACTGCCCTGTTATGGTACCTTCCCCCCACTGCCCCTCACCCCCCCACTGCCCCTCACCCCCCCCCCCCCCCACTGCCCCTCACCCCCCCCCCACTGCCCCTCACCCCCCCCACTGCCCTCACCCCCCACTGCCCCTCACCCCCCCACTGCCCCTCACCCCCCCACTGCCCCTCGCCCCTCACCCCCCCCACTGCCCCTCACCCCCCCCCCACTGCCCCTCACCCCCCCCCCCACTGCCCCTCACCCCCCCCTCACTGCCCCTCACCCCCCCCACTGCCCCTCACCCCCCCCCGCCCACTGCCCCTCACCCCCCCCCCACTGCCCCTCACCCCCCCCCCCCCCCCCCACTGCCCCTCACCCCTCCACTGCCCTGTTATAGTATCAGTCCCCAGGTTCCTGCTGAGCCTGGCAGCCTGTGCTCTCACACGCGCGCACACATTCGCCAGAGTCTGTGTGGTCTCTCCTTTGTCCAAGCCCCTGGAAGAAAAAAAAAACCCCTGCTTGGCGGTGCCCGCCTGTGCCAGCTGCTGCATGAGAGAGGGTGTTTTTATACACACTCAGGTGTCGTCAGAACGCCTTTATTTTCCTCTCCACTTCCCTCCCACGAATTAGCTCTCTTGGTTTTCGAGAAAAAAAAGGGGGGGAAAAGCAGTGTGGATAAGGCTGACATGGAAGGGAGGGGGGGGGGGGGGGGGCATGCCCCCGCTAACCCACCCCGCCTGCCCCCCGCTAAACCCACCCCGCCTGCCCCATCCCAGCTGAATACAAGGCAGCCCCTGAATGGGAATAGTGTAACAATAGAGCATATGGAAGAGCCGGGATATTTGGCTTTTATTGGCAAAGAGGTGGAAATTGTGCTCTGATATTCTATTGATATGGAGCATAAGTAGGAGCTCTCCTGAGCCCCTCGGACCCCAGACCCTTCGAGAGATTACTAACCAGGATTATTGTACTGTGTGTATTTAGGTTTTTATTTTGTGCTCCCCCCCCCCCACTCCCCGAGGGGGGTGGGTCCTGCCCTAGCTGTACTCAAACCATTGCTTGTGGTGGGTGCAGCGTTCTGCAGGCAGGTCTGGGTGATGAAATACTCTCTACCACTGCTTAATGCCGCAGTTACTCATCTGCATGCCCTTGTATATTGTAGGACAGTCACTGATTGACGCAATGAGAAGGTTCCAGAGCGGGGGGGGGGGGGGGGTGTATTTAACCACTTGAGTGCTACAGCTTGCATTGCCTTGCTGGTCTACATATGGCTGTGATTTTGGGATTAGGGTGCAATGTTCTTAATGTTCCCCTGATTGTGGGTGTCCTGCGCCTCTCTGACACCCCCCCCCCTCTCTGACACACGAACAATACGACCCAAAAAACCCCTCTGACAAACTCTGACACCTCGCCAACCGTGACAACCAAAACCACACCCACTCCTGACCCCCCCCTCCTCTCCTGCGCACCCCTCTCCATTGCTGATGCTTTTGTTTGGCCCGGGGGGGGGGGGGGGGGGGGGGGGGGGGGGGGAGGGGGGGGTTCTTGACTGTAATGGGTTAAACAAAGACCTTTCAGTTTTACATATTTCATTCTCTTCCGCCACATGCCTCTTGCTGGGGCTATTTGCTCTTCAATTTGGTTTAATGTTTGTAAACAGCTGACTTGTTGGTTTTTATAATGGCTGTTTGGTGAGCAGTAAGTATATTCCCTCCCCATTATTATAACCTGGCTCAGACACGTACGGCAGTGAAAGGGTTAATGTCCCCTCCTGCTTTATCTCTCCGTCTCCTCACCAATCTATCACTTTCTAATGTATTTTTTCCCTATTTGTGTCGCTCTCTCGGTCTGTGTTCCGCTGGCTCTCTCGTGTGGTGTGTCGCTCTCTCGCACGCGTCTCTCGTGTATGTCGCGCTCTCTCTCTCGTGTGTGTGTCGCGCTCTCTCTCGTATGTGTGTTGCGCTCTCTCTCGTGTGTGTTGCGCTCTCTCTCGTGTGTGTTGCGCTCTCTCTCGTGTGTTGCGCTCTCTCTCGTGTGTGTCGCGCTCTCTCTCGTGTGTGTCGCGCTCTCTCTCGTGTGTGTCGCGCTCTCTCTCGTGTGTGTGTGTCGCGCTCTCTCTCTCGTGTGTGTGTGTCGCGCTCTCTCTCGTGTGTGTGTGTCGCGCTCTCTCTCTCGTGTGTGTGTGTAGCGCTCTCTCTCTCGTGTGTGTCGCGCTCTCTCTCTCGTGTGTGTGTGTCGCGCTCTCTCTCTCGTGTGTGTGGTGTCGCGCTCTCTCTCTCGTGTGTGTGTCGCGCTCTCTCTCTCGTGTGTGTGTCGCGCTCTCTCTCTCGTGTGTGTGTCGCGCTCTCTCTCTCGTGTGTGTGTCGCGCTCTCTCTCTCGTGTGTGTGTCGCGCTCTCTCTCTCGTGTGTGTGTCGCGCTCTCTCTCTCGTGTGTGTGTCGCGCTCTCTCTCTCGTGTGTGAGTCGCGCTCTCTCTCTCGTGTGTGTGTGTCGCGCTCTCTCTCTCGTGTGTGTGTCGCGCTCTCTCTCTCGTGTGTGTGTCGCGCTCTCTCTCTCGTGTGTGTGTCGCGCTCTCTCTCTCGTGTGTGTGTCGCGCTCTCTCTCTCGTGTGTGTGTCGCGCTCTCTCTCTCGTGTGTGTGTCGCGCTCTCTCTCTCGTGTGTGTGTCGCGCTCTCTCTCTCGTGTGTGTGTCGCGCTCATCTCTCTCGTGTGTGTGTCGCGCTCCTCTCTCTCGTGTGTGTGTCGCGCTCTCTCTCTCGTGTGTGTGTCGCGCTCTCTCTCTCGTGTGTGTGTCGCGCTCTCTCTCTCGTGTGTGTGTCGCGCTCTCTCTGCTCGTGTGTGTGTCGCGCTCTCTCTCTCGTGTGTGTGTCGCGCTCTCTCTCTCGTGTGTGTGTCGCGCTCTCTCTCTCGTGTGTGTGTCGCGCTCTCTCTCGTGTGTGTGTCGCGCTCTCTCTCTCGTGTGTGTGTCGCGCTCTCTCTCTCGTGTGTGTGTCGCGCTCTCTCTCTCGTGTGTGTGTCGCGCTCTCTCTCTCGTGTGTGTGTCGCGCTCTCTCTCTCGTGTGTGTGTCGCGCTCTCTCTCTCGTGTGTGTGTCGCGCTCTCTCTCTCGTGTGTGTGTCGCGCTCTCTCTCTCGTGTGTGTGTCGCGCTCTCTCTCTCGTGTGTGTGTCGCGCTCTCTCTCTCGTGTGTGTGTCGCGCTCTCCTCGTGTGTGTGTCGCGCTCTCTCAGTGTGTGTGTCGCGCTCCCTCTCGTGTGTGTGTCGCGCTCTCTCGTGTGTGTGTCGCGCTCTCTCGTGTGTGTGTCGCGCTCTCTCGTGTGTGTGTGTGTCGCGCTCTCTCGTGTGTGTGTGTGTCGCGCTCTCTCGTGTGTGTGTGTGTGTCGCGCTCTCTCGTGTGTGTGTGTGTGTCGCGCTCTCTCGTGTGTGTGTGTGTGTCGCGCTCTCTCGTGTGTGTGTGTGTGTCGCGCTCTCTCGTGTGTTGTGTGTGTCGCGCTCTCTCGTGTGTGTGGGTGTCGCGCTCTCTCGTGTGTGTGTGTGTGTCGCGCTCTCTCGTGTGTGTGTCGCGCTCTCCGTGTGTGTGTCGCGCTCTCTCGTGTGTGTGTGTCGCGCTCTCTCGTGTGTGTGTGTCGCGCTCTCTCGTGTGTGTGTGTCGCGCTCTCTCGTGTGTGTGTGTCGCGCTCTCTCGTGTGTGTGTGTCGCGCTCTCTCGTGTGTGTGTGTCGCGCTCTCATCGTGTGTGTGTGTCGCGCTCTCTCGTGTGTGTGTGTCGCGCTCTCTCTCGTGTGTGTGTGTCGCGCTCTCCCTCTCGTGTGTTGTGTCGCGCTCTCCCTCTCGTGTGTGTGTCGCGCTCTCTCTCTCGTGTGTGTGTGTCGCGCTCTCTCTCTCGTGTGTGGGTGTCGCGCTCTCTCTCTCGTGTGTGGTGTCGCGCTCCTCTCTCTCGTGTGGGTGTCGCGCTCTCCTCGTGGGGTCGCGCTCTCTCTCTCGTGTGGGTGTCGCGCTCTCTCTCTCTCGTGTGGGTGTCGCGCTCTCTCTCTCGTGTGGGTGTCGCGCTCTCTCTCTCGTGTGTGTGTGTGTCGCGCTCTCTCTCTCTCGTGTGGGTGTGTCGGCGCTCTCTCTCGTGTGTTTGTCGCGCTCTCTCGTGTGTTGTGTGTGTCGCGCTCGCTCTCTCTCTCGTGTGTGTGTGTGTTGCGCTCTCTCTCTCGTGTGTGTCGCGCTCTCTTCTCGTGTGTGTGTGTGTTGCGCTCTCTCTCTCGTGTGTGTGTGTCGCGCTCTCTCGTGTGTGTGTCGCGCTCTCTTCGTGTGTGTGTCGCGCTCTCTCTCGTGTGTGTGGCGCTCTCTCTCTCTCGTGTGTGTGTGTGGCGCTCTCTTCCGTGTGTGTGTGTGGCGCTCTCTCTCGTGTGTGTGTGTGTGTGGCGCTCTCTCTCGTGTGTGTGTGGCGCTCTCTCTCCCTCTCGTGTGTGTGTGTGTGTCGCGCTCTCTCTCGTGTGTGTGTGTCGCGCTCTCTCCCTCTCGTGTGTGTGTGTCGCGCTCTCTCACGTGTGTGTGTGTGTGTGTGTCACGCTCTCTCACGTGTGTGTGTCGCGCTCTCTCGTGTGTGTGTGTGTCGCGCTCTCTCTCTTGTGTGTGTGGCGCTCTCTCTCGTGTGTGTATGTGGCGCTCTCTCTCTCGTGTGTGTGTCGCGCTCTCTCTCGTGTGTGTGTCGCGCTCTCTCTCTCTCGTGTGTGTGTGTCGTGCTCTCTCACGTGTGTGTGTGTGTGTCACGCTCTCTCACGTGTGTGTGTCGCGCTCTCTCGTGTGTGTGTCGCGCTCTCTCTCTCGTGTGTGTGTGTGTCGCGCTCTCTCTCTCGTGTGTGTGTGTCGCGCTCTCTCTCTCGTGTGTGTGTGTTGCGCTCTCTCTCTCGTGTGTGTGTGTCGCGCTCTCTCTCTCTCGTGTGTGTGTGTGTCGCGCTCTCTCTCTCGTGTGTGTGTCGCGCTCTCTCTCTCTCGGGTGTGTGTTTCGCGCTCTCTCGTGTGTGTGTCGCGCTCTTTCTCGTGTGTGTGTGTCGCGCTCTCTCTCTCTCGTGTGTGTGTTGTTGCGCTCTCTCTCGTGTGTGTGTCGCGCTCTCTCTCGTGTGTGTGTGTGTGTGGCGCTCTCTCTCGTGTGTGTGTGTGGCGTTCTCTCTCTCTCGTGTGTGTGTGTGGCGCTCTCTCTCGTGTGTGTGTGTCGCGCTCTCTCTCGTGTGTGTGTGTCGCTCTCTCTCTCGTGTGTGTGTGTGTGTTGCGCTCTCTCTCGTGTGTGTGTGTGTGTTGCGCTCTCTCTCGTGTGTGTTGCGCTCTCTCTCGTGTGTGTCTGTGTCGCGCTCTCACGTGTGTGTGTCGCGCTCTCTCTCGTGTGTGTGTGTCGCGCTCTCTCTCTCGTGTGTGTGTTGCGCTCTCTCGTGTGTGTGTGTCGCTCTCTCTCTCTCGTGTGTGTGTGTCGCACTCTCTCTCGTGTGTGTCGCGCTCTCTCTCTCGTGTGTGTGTCGCGCTCTCTCTCTCGTGTGTGTGTGTGTGTCGCGCTCTCTCACGTGTGTGTGTGTGTGTGTCACGCTCTCTCACGTGTGTGTGTCGCGCTCTCTCACGTGTGTGTGTCGCGCTCTCTCGTGTGTGTGTGTGTCGCGCTCTCTCTCTCTCGTGTGTGTGTGTCGTGCTCTCTCACGTGTGTGTGTGTGTGTGTGTGTCACGCTCTCTCACGTGTGTGTGTCGCGCTCTCTCGTGTGTGTGTCGCGCTCTCTCTCTCGTGTGTGTGTGTGTCGCGCTCTCTCTCTCGTGTGTGTGTGTCGCGCTCTCTCTCTCGTGTGTGTGTGTTGCGCTCTCTCTCTCTCGTGTGTGTGTGTCGCGCTCTCTCTCTCGTGTGTGTGTGTGTCGCGCTCTCTCTCTCGTGTGTGTGTCGCGCTCTCTCTCTCTCGGGTGTGTGTTTCGCGCGCTCTCGTGTGTGTGTCGCGCTCTTTCTCGTGTGTGTGTGTCGCGCTCTTTCTCGTGTGTGTCGCGCTCTCTCTCTCTCGTGTGTGTGTTGTTGCGCTCTCTCTCGTGTGTGTGTCGCGCTCTCTCTCGTGTGTGTGTGTGTGTGTGGCGCTCTCTCTCGTGTGTGTGTGTGGCGTTCTCTCTCTCTCGTGTGTGTGTGTGGCGCTCTCTCTCGTGTGTGTGTGTCGCGCTCTCTCTCGTGTGTGTGTGTCGCTCTCTCTCTCGTGTGTGTGTGTGTTGCGCTCTCTCTCGTGTGTGTGTGTGTGTTGCGCTCTCTCTCGTGTGTGTGTTGCGCTCTCTCTCGTGTGTGTCTGTGTCGCGCTCTCACGTGTGTGTGTCGCGCTCTCTCTCGTGTGTGTGTGTCGCGCTCTCTCTCTCGTGTGTGTGTTGCGCTCTCTCGTGTGTGTGTGTCGCTCTCTCTCTCTCGTGTGTGTGTGTCGCACTCTCTCTCGTGTGTGTCGCGCTCTCTCTCTCGTGTGTGTGTCGCGCTCTCTCTCTCGTGTGTGTGTGTGTGTCGCGCTCTCTCTCTCTCGTGTGTGTGTGTGTGTCGCGCTCTCTCTCTCTCGTGTGTGTGTGTTGTTGCGCTCTCTCTCTCGTGTGTGTGTTGTTGCGCTCTCTCTCTCGTGTGTGTGTGTCGCGCTCTCTCGTGTGTGTGTGTGTGGCGCTCTCTCTCTCTCGTGTGTGTGTGGCGTTCTCTCTCTCTCGTGTGTGTGTGTGGCGCTCTCTCTCTCGTGTGTGTGTGTGTGTCGCTCTCTCTCTCTCGTGTGTGTGTGTGTCGCTCTCTCTCTCGTGTGTGTGTGTGTTGCGCTCTCTCTCGTGTGTGTGTTGCACTCTCTCTCGTGTGTGTGTGTGTCGCGCTCTCACGTGTGTGTGTGTCGCGCTCTCTCTCACGTGTGTGTGTGTGTGTGTGTGTGTCGTGCTCTCTCTCGTGTGTATGTGTCACGCTCTGTCTCTCTCGTGTGTGTGTGTGTGTGTCGCGCTCTCTCTCATTCGTGTGTGTGTGTGTCGCGCTCTCTCTCTCGTGTGTGTGTCGCGCTGTCGCGCGCTCTCTCGTGTGTGTGTGTCGCGCTCTCTCTCGTGTGTGTGTGTCGCGCTCTCTCTCTCGTGTGTGTGTGTGTGTCGCGCTCTCTCTCGTGTGTGTGTGTCGCGCTCTCTCTCGTGTGTGTGTGTCGCGCTCTCTCTCTCGTGTGTGTGTGTGTGTGTCGCGCTCTCTCTCGTGTGTGTGTGTGTGTCGCGCTCTCTCTCTCGTGTGGGTGTGTGGCGCTCTCTCTCGTGTGTGTGTGTCGCGCTCTCTCTCTCGTGTGTGTGTGTCGCGCTCTCTCTCTCTCGTGTGTGTTTCGCGCTCTCTCTCTCGTGTGTGTGTCGCGCTCTCTCTCTCTCTGTCGTGTGTGTGTGTGTGTCGCGCTCTCTCTCTCGTGTGTGTGTGTGGCGCTCTCTCTCGTGTGTGTATGTGGCGCTCTCTCTCTCTCTCGTGTGTGTGTGTGTGTCGCGCTCTCTCGTGTGTGTGTGTGTGTGTCGCGCTCTCTCTCGTGTGTGTGTGTGTGTGTCGCTCTCTCTCGTGTGTGTGTGTGTGTCGCGCTCTCTCTCGTGTGTGTGTGTGTGTGTGTGTTGCGCTCTCTCGTGTGTGTGTGTCGCGCTCTCTCTCTCTCATGTGTGTGTGTCGCGCTCTCTCTCTCGTGTGTGTGTGTGTCGCGCTCTCTCTCGTGTGTGTGTGTGTCGCGCTCTCTCTCGTGTGTGTGTGTGTCGCGCTCTCTCTCTCGTGTGTGTGTGTGTGTGTCGCGCTCTCTCTCTCGTGTGTGTGTGTGTGTCGCGCTCTCTCTCTCGTGTGGGTGTGTGGCGCTCTCTCTCGTGTGTGTGTGTCGCGCTCTCTCTCTCGTGTGTGTGTGTCGCGCTCTCTCTCTCTCGTGTGTGTTTCGCGCTCTCTCTCTCGTGTGTGTGTCGCGCTCTCTCTCTCTCTCGTGTGTGTGTGTCGCGCTCTCTCTCTCTCTGTCGTGTGTGTGTGTGTGTCGCGCTCTCTCTCTCGTGTGTGTGTGTGTCGCGCTCTCTCTCTCGTGTGTGTGTGTGTGTCGCGCTCTCTCTCTCGTGTGGGTGTGTGGCGCTCTCTCTCGTGTGTGTGTGTCGCGCTCTCTCTCTCGTGTGTGTGTGTCGCGCTCTCTCTCTCTCGTGTGTGTTTCGCGCTCTCTCTCTCGTGTGTGTGTTTCGCGCTCTCTCTCTCGTGTGTGTGTCGCGCTCTCTCTCTCTCGTGTGTGTGTGTCGCGCTCTCTCTCTCTCTGTCGTGTGTGTGTGTGTGTCGCGCTCTCTCTCTCGTGTGTGTGTGTGACGCTCTCTCTCGTGTGTGTGTGGCGCTCTCTCTCGTGTGTGTATGTGGCGCTCTCTCTCTCTCTCTCTCTCGTGTGTGTGTGTGTCGCGCTCTCTCGTGTGTGTGTGTGTGTGTCGCGCTCTCTCTCGTGTGTGTGTGTGTGTGTCGCTCTCTCTCGTGTGTGTGTGTGTTGCGCTCTCTCTCGTGTGTGTGTGTCGCGCTCTCACGTGTGTGTGTGTGTGTCGCGCTCTTACGTGTGTGTGTGTGTCGCGCTCTCTCTCTCGTGTGTGTGTGTGTGTCGCGCTCTCTCTCTCGTGTGTGTGTGTGTGTGTCGCGCTCTCTCTCGTGTGTGTGTGTGTGTCGCGCTCTCTCTCTCTCGTGTGTGTGTGTGTGTGTCGCGCTCTCTCTCGTGTGTGTGTGTGTGTGTGTGTGTGTGTGTGTTGCGCTCTCTCGTGTGTGTGTGTCGCGCTCTCTCTCTCTCGTGTGTGTGTGTCGCGCTCTCTCTCTCGTCTGTGTGTCGCGCTCTCTCTCTCTCTCGTGTTTGTGTGTCGCGCTCTCTCTCTCGTGTGTGTGTGTGTCGCGCTCTCTCGTGTGTGTGTGTGTGTGTCGCTCTCTCTCTCTCTCGTGTGTGTCACGCTCTCTCTCGTGTGTGTGTGTGTCGCGCTCTCTCTCTCTCTCTCTCTCTCTCGTGTGTGTGTGTGTTGCGCTCTCTCGTGTGTGTGTGTGTGTCGCGCTCTCTCTCTCTCTCGTGTGTGTGTCGCGCTCTCTCTCTCTCGTGTGTGTCGCGCTCTCTCTCTCTCTCTCTCGTGTGTGTGTCGTGCTCTCTCTCGTGTGTGTCGTGCTCTCTCTCGTGTGTGTAGTGCTCTCTCTCGTGTGTGTCGTGCTCTCTCTCACGTGTGTGTGTCGCGCTCTCTCTCTCGTGTGTGTGTCGCGCTCTCTCTCGTGTGTGTGTGTGGCGCTCTCTCTCGTGTGTGTGTGTGGCGCTCTCTCTCGTGTGTGTGGCGCTCTCTCTCGCGTGTGTGTGTCGCGCTCTCTCGTGTGTGTGTGTCGCGCGCTCTCTCTCTCGTGTGTGTCGTGCTCTCTCTCTCGAGTGTGTGTTTCGTGCTCTCTCTCTCGAGTGTGTGTGTTGCGCTCTCTCGTGTGTATGTGTGTCGCGCTCTCTCTCTCGTGTGTATGTGTGGCGCTCTCTCTCCCTCGTGTGTGTGTGTGTGTGTCGCGCTCTCTCTCTCGTGTGTGTCGCGCTCTCTCTCTCGTGTGTGTCGCGCTCTCTCTCTCGTGTGTGTCGCGCTCTCGCTCGTGTGTGTGTCGCGCTCTCGCTCGTGTGTGTGTCGCGCTCTCGCTCGTGTGTGTGTCGCGCTCTCTCTCTCGTGTGTGTGTGTGTCGCGCTCTCTCTCTCGTGTGTGTGTGTGTCGCGCTCTCTCTCTCTCGTGTGTCGCGCTCTCTCTCTCGTGTGTGTCGCGCTCTCTCTCTCGTGTGTGTCGCGCTCTCTCTCTCGTGTGTGTCGCGCTCTCTCTCTCGTGTGTGTCGCGCTCTCTCTCTCGTGTGTGTCGCGCTCTCTCTCTCTCTCTCGTGTGTGTCGCGCTCTCTCTCTCTCTCTCTCTCTCTCGTGTGTGTCGCGCTCTCTCTCTCGTGTGTGTGTGTCGCGCTCTCTCTTGTGTGTGTGTGTCGCGCTCTCTCTCTCTCGTGTGTGTGTGTGGCGCTCTCTCTCTCTCGTGTGTGTGGCGCTCTCTCTCGTGTGTGTATGTGGCGCTCTCTCTCGTGTGTGTATGTGGCGCTCTCTCTCTCTCGTGTGTGTATGTGGCGCTCTCTCTCTCGTGTGTGTGTGTGTCGCGCTCTCGTGTGTGTGTGTGTCGCGCTCTCTCGTGTGTGTGTGTCGCGCTCTCTCTCGTGTGTGTTTGTGTCGCTCTCTCTCTCGTGTGTGTGTCGCGCTCTCTCTCTCGTGTGTGTGTCGTGCTCTCTCTCTCTCGTGTGTGTGTGTGTCGTGCTCTCTCTCTCGTGTGTGTGTGTGTGTGTGTCGCGCTCTCTCTCTCTCGTGTGTGTTTCACGCTCTCTCGTGTGTGTCGCGCTCTCTCTCTCTCGTGTGTGTGTGTCGCGCTCTCTCTCTCTCGTGTGTGTGTCGCGCTCTTTCTCTCTCTCGTGTGTGTCGCTCTCTCTCGTGTGTGTGTGTCGCGCTCTCTCTCTCTTGTGTGTGTGTGTCGCGCTCTCTCTCTCTTGTGTGTGTGTGTCGCGCTCTCTCCCACTCTCGTGTGTGTGTGTGTGTCGCGCTCTCTCTCTCGTGTGTGTCGCGCGCTCTCTCGTGTGTGTGTCGCTCTCTCTCTCGTGTGTGTGTGTCGCGCTCTCTCTCGTGTGTGTGTGTTTGTCGCGCACTCTCTCTCGCGTGTGTGTGTCGCACTCTCTCTCGTGTGTGTGTGTGTCGCACTCTCTCTCTCGTGTGTGTGTGTGTGTGTCGCACTCTCTCTCATGTGTGTGTGTCGCGCTCTCTCTCTCGTGTGTGTGTGTCGCGCTCTCTCTCTCGTGTGTGTGTGTCGCTCTCTCTCTCATGTGTGTGTCGCGCTCTCTCTCTCGTGTGTGTGTCGCGCTCTCTCGTGTGTGTGTGTGTCGCGCTCTCTCTCTCTCTCGTGTGTGTGTCGCGCTCTCTCTCTCTCGTGTGTGTGTGTCGCTCTCTCTCGTGTGTGTCGCTCTCTCTCGTGTGTGTGTGTCGCGCTCTCTCTCTCTTGTGTGTGTGTGTCGCGCTCTCTCTCTCTTGTGTGTGTGTGTCGCGCTCTCTCCCACTCTCGTGTGTGTGTGTGTGTCGCGCTCTCTCTCTCGTGTGTGTCGCGCGCTCTCTCGTGTGTGTGTCGCTCTCTCTCTCGTGTGTGTGTGTCGCGCTCTCTCTCGTGTGTGTGTGTTTGTCGCGCACTCTCTCTCGCGTGTGTGTGTCGCACTCTCTCTCGTGTGTGTGTGTGTCGCACTCTCTCTCTCGTGTGTGTGTGTGTGTGTGTGTCGCACTCTCTCTCATGTGTGTGTGTCGCGCTCTCTCTCTCGTGTGTGTGTGTCGCGCTCTCTCTCTCGTGTGTGTGTGTCGCTCTCTCTCTCATGTGTGTGTCGCGCTCTCTCTCTCGTGTGTGTGTCGCGCTCTCTCGTGTGTGTGTGTGTCGCGCTCTCTCTCTCTCTCGTGTGTGTGTCGCGCTCTCTCTCTCTCTCGTGTGTGTTGTCGCGCTCTCTCTCTCTCTCGTGTGTGTGTGTCGCGCTCTCTCTCTCGTGTGTGTGTCGCGCTCTCTCGTGTGTCGCGCTCTCTCTCGTGTGTGTGTCGCGCTCTCTCGTGTGTGTGTGTGTCGCGCTCTCTCCCGTGTGTGTGTGTCGAGCTCTCTCTCTCTCGTGTGTGTGTGTGTGTCGCGCTCTCTCTCTCTCGTGTGTGTGTGTGTGTCGCGCTCTTTTTCTCTCGTGTGTGTGTGGCGCTCTCTCTCTCTCGTGTGTGTGTGTGTGTGGCGCTCTCTCTCTCGTGTGCGTGGCGCGCGCTCTCTCTTGTGTGTGTCGCGCTCTCTCGTGTGTGTGTGTCGCTCTCTCTCTCGTGTGTGTGTGTCGCTCTCTCTCTCTCTCTCTCTCTCTCTCGTGTGTGTGTGTGTGTCGCGCTCTCTCTCTCGTGTGTGTCGCGCGCTCTCTCTCTCTCTCGCTCATGTGTGTGTGTCGCGCTCTCTCTCGTGTGTGTGTGTTTGTCGCGCACTCTCTCGCGTGTGTGTGTCGCACTCTCTCTCGTGTGTGTGTGTGTCGCACTCTCTCTCTCGTGTGTGTGTGTGTGTGTGTGTCGCACTCTCTCTCATGTGTGTGTGTCGCGCTCTCTCTCTCGTGTGTGTGTGTCGCGCTCTCTCTCTCGTGTGTGTGTGTCGCTCTCTCTCTCATGTGTGTGTCGCGCTCTCTCTCTCGTGTGTGTGTCGCGCTCTCTCGTGTGTGTGTGTGTCGCGCTCTCTCTCTCTCTCGTGTGTGTGTCGCGCTCTCTCTCTCTCTCTCGTGTGTGTGTCGCTCTCTCTCGTGTGTGTGTGTGTATGTGTCGCGCTCTCTCTCACTCTCGTGTGTGTTGTCGCGCTCTCTCTCTCTCTCGTGTGTGTGTGTCGCGCTCTCTCTCTCGTGTGTGTGTCGCGCTCTCTCGTGTGTGTGTCGCTCTCTCTCTCGTGTGTCGCGCTCTCTCTCGTGTGTGTGTCGCGCTCTCTCGTGTGTGTGTGTGTCGCGCTCTCTCCCGTGTGTGTGTGTCGAGCTCTCTCTCGTGTGTGTGTGTCGCGCTCTCTCTCTCTCGTGTGTGTGTGTGTGTCGCGCTCTTTTTCTCTCGTGTGTGTGTGGCGCTCTCTCTCTCTCGTGTGTGTGTGTGGCGCTCTCTCTCTCGTGTGTGTGTGTCGCGCTCTCTCTCTCTCGTGTGTGTGTGTGTGTCGCGCTCTTTTTCTCTCGTGTGTGTGTGGCGCTCTCTCTCTCTCGTGTGTGTGTGTGGCGCTCTCTCTCTCGTGTGCGTGGCGCGCGCTCTCGTGTGTGTCGCGCTCTCTCGTGTGTGTGTGTCGCTCTCTCTCTCGTGTGTGTGTGTCGCTCTCTCTCTCTCTCTCTCTCGTGTGTGTGTGTGTCGCGCTCTCTCTCTCGTGTGTGTCGCGCTCTCTCTCTCGTGTGTGTCGCGCTCTCTCTCTCGTGTGTGTCGCGCTCTCTCTCGTGTGTGTCGCGCTCTCTCTCGTTTGTGTGTGTCGCTCTCTCTCTCGTGTGTGTGTGTCACGCTCTCTCTCTCGTGTGTTGCTCTCTCTTGTGTGTGTCGCGCTCTCTCTCTCTCTCTCGTGTGTGTGTCGCGCTCTCTCTCTCGTGTGTGTCGCGTGCTCTCTCTCTCTCGTGTGTGTCGCGTGCTCTCTCTCTCGTGTGTGTGTCGCGTGCTCTCTCTCTCTCGTGTGTCGCGTGCTCTCTCTCTCTCTCGTGTGTGTGTCGCGCTCTCTCTCTCTCGTGTGTGTGTCGAGCTCTCTCTCTCTCGTGTGTGTCGAGCTCTCTCTCTCTCATGTGTGTCGAGCTCTCTCTCTCTCTCGTGTGTATCGAGCTCTCTCTCTCGTGTGTGTCGCGCTCTCTCTCTCTCGTGTGTGTCGCGCTCTCTCTCGTGTGTGTCGCGCTCTCTCGTGTGTGTCACGCTCTCTCTCTCGTGTGTCACGCTCTCTCTCGTGTGTCGCGCTCTCTCTCTCGTGTGTGTGTCGCGCTCTCTCTCTCTCGTGTGTCGCTCTCTCTCGTGTGTGTGTGTGTGTGTGTCGCGCTCTCTCTCTCGTGTGTGTGTTGCGCTCTCTCTCTCTCGTGTGTGTGTCGCGCTCTCTCTCTCTCTTTTTCTCTCTCTCTCGTGTGTGTGTGTCGCGCTCTCTCTCTCGTGTGTGTCGCGCTCTCGCTCTCTCGTGTGTGTCGCGCTCTCTCTCTCTCTCGTGTGTCGCGCTCTCTCTCTCGTTTGTGTGTCACGCTCTCTCTCGTGTGTGTCGCGCTCTCTCGTATGTGTCGCTCTCTCTCTCTCGTGTGTCGCGCACTCTCTCTCGTGTGTGTCGCGCGCTCTCTCTCTCTTTCGTGTGTCGCTCTATCTCTCTCACTCTCGTTTGTGTGTCGCGCTCTCTCTCTCTCTCATGTGTGTGTCGCGCTCTCTCTCTCGTGTGTGTGTCGCGCTCTCTCTCTCTCTCGTGTGTGTGTGTCGCGCTCTCTCGTGTGTGTCGCGCTCTCTCTCTTTCTCTCTCTCTCGTGTGTGTCGCGCTCTCGCTCTCTCGTGTGTGTCGCGCTCTCGCTCTCTCGTGTGTGTCGCGCTCTCTCTCTCGTGTGTGTGTCGCGCTCTCTCTCTCGTTTGTGTCACGCTCTCTCTCGTGTGTGTCGCGCTCTCTCGTATGTGTCGCTCTCTCTCGTATGTGTCGCTCTCTCTCTCGTGTGTCGCGCGCTCTCTCTCGTGTGTGTCGTGCGCTCTCTCTCTCTTTCGTGTGTGTCGCTCTATCTCTCTCACTCGTGTGTGTGTGTCGCGCTCTCTCTCTCTCTCGTGTGTGTCGCGCTCTCCCTCTCGTGTGTGTGTCGCGCTCTCTCTCTCTCGTGTGTGTGTCGCGCTCTCTCGTGTGTGTCGCGCTCTCTCTCTTTCTCTCTCTCGTGTGTGTCGCGCTCTCGCTCTCTCTCGTGTGTGTCGCACTCTCTCTCTCTCTCGTGTGTCGCGCTGTCTCTCTCTCGTGTGTCGCGCTCTCTCTCTTTCTCTCTCTCTCTCTCGCTCTCTCGTGTGTGTCGCGCTCTCGCGCTCTCTCGTGTGTGTGTCGCGCTCTCTCTCTCTCTCTCTCTCTCGTGTGTGTGTGTGTGTGTGGCGCGCTCTCTCTCTCTCGTGTGTGTGTGTGGCGCGCTCTCTCTCTCTCGTGTGTGTGTCGCGCTCTCTCTATCTTGTGTGTCGCGCTCTCTCGTGTGTGTGTGTGTGTGTGTGTGGCGCTCTCTCTCTCTCGTGTGTGTGTGTGTCGCGCTCTCTCTCTCTCTCTCGTGTGTGTGTCACGCTCTCTCTCTCGTGTGTGTGTCGCGCTCTCTCTCGTGTGTGTGTCGCGCTCTCTCTCTTGTGTGTGTGTCACGCTCTCTCGTGTGTGTGGCGCGCTCTCTCTCTCGTGTGTGTGTGTGGCGCGCTCTCTCTCTCTCGTGTGTCGCGCTCTCTCTCTCTCTCGTGTGTGTCGCTCTCTCTCGTGTGTGTGTGTGTCGCTCTCTCTCTCTCGTGTGTGTGTGTGTGTGTGTGTCGCGCTCTCTCTCTCTCTCGTGTGTGTGTGTGTCGCGCTCTCTCGTGTGTGTCGCGCTCTCTCGTGTGTGTCGCACTCTCTCTCGTGTGTCGCGCTCTCTCTCGTGTGTGTGTGTCGTGCTCTCTCGTGTGTGTGTGTGTGTGTCGCGCTCTCTCTCACTCTCGTGTGTGTGTGTGTCGCGCTCTCTCGTGTGTGTCGCGCTCTCTGTCGTGTGTGTGTGTGTCGCGCTCTCTCTCTCTCGTGTGTCGCTCTCTCTCTCTCGTGTGTCGCGCTCTCTCTCGTGTGTGTGTGTGTGTGTCGCGCTCTCTCTCGTGTGTGTCGCGCTCTCTCTCTCTCGTGTGTGTCGCGCTCTCTCGTGTGTGTGTCGCGCTCTCTCTCTCTCGTGTGTGTGTGTTGCGCTCTCTCTCTCTCGTGTGTGTGTCGCGCTCTCTCTCTCGTGTGTGTGTGTGTCGCGCTCTCTCGTGTGTGTGTCGCACTCTCTCGTGTGTGTGTGTCGCAATCTCTCTCTCGTGTGTGTGTGTGTGTGTGTGTGTCGCGCTTTCTCGTGTGTGTGTCGCGCTCTCTCTCGTGTGTGTGTCGCTCTCTCTCTCATGTGTGTGTCGTGCTCTCTCTCTCGTGTGTGTGTCGTGCTCTCTCTCTCGTGTGTGTGTCGCGCTCTCTCTCGTGTGTGTGTCACGCTCTCTCTCGTGTGTGTGTGTCGAGCTCGCTCTCTCTCGTGTGTGTGTCGCGCTCTCTCTCACTCTCGTGTGTGTGTGTGTCGCGCCCTCTCGTGTGTGTCGCGCTCTCTGTCGTGTGTGTGTTTGTCGCGCACTCTCTCGCGTGTGTGTGTCGCACTCTCGTGTGTGTGTGTGTGTCGCACTCTCTCTCGTGTGTGTGTCGCGCTCTCTCTCGTGTGTGTGTGTCGCGCTCTCTCTCTCGTGTGTGTGTCGCGCTCTCTCTCTCTCGTGTGTGTCGCGCTCTCTCGTGTGTGTGTGTGTCGCGCTCTCTCTCTCGTGTGTGTGTGTGTCGCGCTCTCTCTCTCTCGTGTGTGTGTGTGTGTCGCGCTCTCTCTCGTGTGTGTGTGTGTGTCGCGCTCTCTCGTGTGTGTGTGTCGCACTCTCTCTCGTGTGTGTGTGTCGCAATCTCTCTCTCGTGTGTGTGTGTGTGTGTGTCGCGCTTTCTCGTGTGTGTGTGTCGCGCTCTCTCTCGTGTGTGTGTCGCGCTCTCTCTCGTGTGTGTGTCGCTCTCTCTCTCTCTCATGTGTGTGTCGTGCTCTCTCTCTCGTGTGTGTGTCGTGCTCTCTCTCTCGTGTGTGTGTCGCGCTCTCTCGTGTGTGTGTGTCGCGCTCTCTCTCGTGTGTGTGTGTCGAGCTCTCTCTCTCTCGTGTGTGTGTGTCGCGCTCTCTCTCTCGTGTGTGTGTGTGTGTCGCGCTCTTTCTCTCTCGTGTGTGTGTGTGGCGCTCTCTCTCGTGTGTGTGTGGCGCGCGCTCTCTCTCTCTCTCCTGTGTGTGTCGCGCTCTCTCTCGTGTGTGTGTGTGTCGCTCTCTCTCTCTCTCTCGTGTGTGTGTGTGTCGCGCTCTCTCTCGTGTGTGTCGCGCTCTCTCTCTCGTGTGTGTCGCGCTCTCTCTCTCTCGTGTGTCGCGCTCTCTCTCGTGTGTCGCGCTCTCTCTCGTGTGTGTCGCGCTCTCTCTCGTGTGTGTCGCGCTCTCTCTCGTGTGTGTGTCGCGCTCTCTCTCGTGTGTGTCGCGCTCTCTCTCGTGTGTGTCGCGCTCTCTCTCGTGTGTGTCGCGCTCTCTCTCTCGTGTGTGTCGCGCTCTCTCTTGTGTGTGTGTGTCGCACTCTCTCTCGTGTGTGTGTGTCGCAATCTCTCTCTCGTGTGTGTGTGTGTGTGTGTGTCGCGCTTTCTCGTGTGTGTGTGTCGCGCTCTCTCTCGTGTGTGTGTCGCGCTCTCTCTCGTGTGTGTGTCGCTCTCTCTCTCTCTCGTGTGTGTGTCGCTCTCTCTCTCTCTCATGTGTGTGTCGTGCTCTCTCTCTCGTGTGTGTGTCGTGCTCTCTCTCTCGTGTGTGTGTCGCGCTCTCTCTCGTGTGTGTGTCGCGCTCTCTCTCGTGTGTGTGTGTCGAGCTCTCTCTCTCGTGTGTGTGTGTGTGTCGCGCTCTCTCTCTCGTGTGTGTGTGTGTGTCGCGCTCTTTCTCTCTCGTGTGTGTGTGTGTGGCGCTCTCTCTCTCGTGTGTGTGTGGCGCGCGCTCTCTCTCTCTCCTGTGTGTGTCGCGCTCTCTCTCGTGTGTGTCGCGCTCTCTCTCGTGTGTGTCGCGCTCTCTCTCGTGTGTGTCGCGCTCTCTCTCGTGTGTGTCGCGCTCTCTCTCGTGTGTGTCGCGCTCTCTCTCGTGTGTGTCGCGCTCTCTCTCTCTCTCGTTTGTGTGTCGCGCTCTCTCTCTCGTGTGTCGCTCTCTCTCTCGTGTGTGTCACGCTCTCTCTCGTGTGTGTTGCTCTCTCTCTCGTGTGTGTGTCGCGCTCTCTCTCTCGTGTGTGTCGCGTGCTCTCTCTCTCTCTCTCTCTCTCTCGTGTGTCGCGTGCTCTCTCTCTCGTGTGTGTCGCGCTCTCTCTCTCTCGTGTGTCGCGCTCTCTCTCGTGTGTGTCGCGCTCTCTCTCGTGTGTGTCACGCTCTCTCTCTCATCTGTGTCACGCTCTCTCTCGTGTGTCGCGCTCTCTCTCTCGTGTGTCGCGCTCTCTCTCGTGTGTGTGTGTCGCTCTCTCTCTCGTGTGTGTGTCGCTCTCTCTCGTGTGTGTGTGTGTGTCGCGCTCTCTCTCTCGTGTGTGTGTGTGTGTCGCGCTCTCTCTCGTGTGTGTGTGTGTCGCGCTCTCTCTCTCTCGTGTGTCGCTCTCTCTCTCTCGTGTGTCGCGCTCTCTCTCGTGTGTGTGTGTCGCGCTCTCTCTCGTGTGTGTGTTGCGCTCTCTCTCTCTCGTGTGTGTGTGTGTCGCGCTCCCTCTCTCTCTCTCTCGTGTGTGTCGCTCTCTCGTGTGTGTGTGTGTGTGTGTCGCGCTCTCTCTCGTGTGTCGCGCTCTCTCTCTCTCTCGTGTGTGTGTCGCGCTCTCTCTCTCGTGTGTGTGTCGTTCTCTCTCTCGTGTGTGTGTCGCTCTCTCTCTCTCTTGTGTGTGTGTCACGCTCTCTCTCTCTCTCGTGTGTGTGTCACGCTCTCTCTCTCGTGTGTGTGTCGCGCTCTCTCTCTCGTGTGTGTGTGTCGCGCTCTCTCTCGTGTGTGTGTGTCGCGCTCTCTCGTGTGTGTGGCGCGCTCTCTCTCTCGTGTGTCGCGCTCTCTCTCGTGTGTGTGGCGCTCTCTCTCTCTCGTGTGTGTGTGGCGCTCTCTCGTGTGTGTGTCGCGCTCTCTCTCTCTCTCGTGTGTGTGTGTGTCGCGCTCTCGCTCTCTCAAATCAAATCAGCTTTATTGGCATGACGAAAGAACATTTCAGTATTGCCAAAGCGTGAATAATAGGGGATGGGGGACAATAGTTACACGAGTACTAGGGGGTAGGGTATAATGATTGCACGGTATATAGGTAACAGTTTCGCACAGGGGTGTAGGGGTTAGTGTACGTCTCTCAGCTTGTGGCAGGTGCTGATATAGTGTGCAGCCGGTTCTGCTGTGGTTTAATCTTCTCCCAGGAGGATCGCTATTTTTTGGTTCTCTTCTATATTATTAAAGTTCTGGATAAGAGCTGTGAGTTTCTCTAGGTGGGCACTCCTCACTTCAGAGTATTGTGCGCAATGCAACAGGAAGTGAGTTTCATCTTCTACCTCTCCTAGCTCACATCTTTGGCACAGTCTCATCTCCCGGGGCTTCCAGTTCTGTCTGTGCCTGCCTGTTTCTATTTCTAGGCTGTGGGCACTTATTCTGTACTGGCTCAGGGTCTGTCTCTGCTTTGGGTCTTTTACCTTCAGTAGGTAGGGTGCCAGAGTGTATTCTCTCTGTAGGCTGTGGTAGGTCTCCAGCTTCTTTGAGCGTTGGATATCATTTTCCCATCTTGTCACATACTGCTTCTTCATTTCGTTGGCGATTGAGTTGATTTCTTTTTTCGGCAGGTTGTTAATCTGTGTGGGGTTTTGTCCTTGGAGTGAGAGGACAAGTTGTTTGATGGCACAGGGTTTAGTGAGGAGGTCCTGGCTTCGCATTGCTCTGTAGCAGTAAGACTGTGGGTGGCTGGTGTTTAGGTGAGCCCAGAATGTCAGTGCTCTCTTCTGTACCGTGAGCAGTAGAGGAAAGCAGCCCAGCTCAGCCCGGCATGCATTGTTTGATGTACTCCTGTGTACTTGGAGAAGGTATTTGCAGAATTCCAGATGCAGTATTTGTGTTGTGCTGGTATCCCGTTTTGTGGAGTCTGGGTATGTTACAGGGCCCCACACTTCGCTGCCATACAGAAGGATGGGTGTGATGGGTGTGTCGCGCTCTCTCTCTCTCTCTCTCTCGTGTGTCGCGCTCTCTCTCTCTCGTGTATCGCGCTCTCTCGTGTGTGTGTGTGTGTCGCGCTCTCTCTCGTGTGTGTGTCGCGCTCTCTCGTGTGTGTGTTGCGCTCTCTCTCGTGTGTGTGTGTGTGTGTCGCGCTCTCTCTCTCTCGTGTGTCGCTCTCTCTCGTGTGTGTGTGTCGCGCTCTCTCGTGTGTGTGTGTGTCGCGCTCTCTCTCTCGTGTGTGTGTCGCGCTCTCTCTCTCGTGTGTGTGTCGCGCTCTCTCTCTCGTGTGTGTGTCGCGCTCTCTCGTGTGTGTGTGTCGCGCTCTCTCTCTCGTGTGTGTCACGCTCTCTCTCTCGTGTGTCGCGCTCTCTCTCTCTCGTGTGTGTGTCGCGCTCTCTCTCTCGTGTGTGTCGCGCTCTCTCTCACTCTTGTGTGTGTCGCGCTCTCTTGTGTGTGTCGCGCTCTCTTGTGTGTGTCGCGCTCTCTCTCGTTTGTGTGTCGCGCTCTCTCTCTCGAGTGTCGCTCTCTCTCTCTCGTGTGTCGCGCTCTCTCTCTCTCGTGTGTCGCGCTCTCTCTCTCGTGTGTGTGTTGCGCTCTCTCTCGTGTGTGTGTCTGTGTGTGTGTTGCGCTCTCTCTCTCGTGTGTGTGTGTCGCGCTCTCTCGTGTGTGTGTTGCGCTCTCTCTCTCGTGTGTGTGTGTGTGTGTCGCGCTCTCTCTCGTGTGTGTGTCGCGCTCTCTCTCGTGTGTGTGTCGCGCTCTCTCTCGTGTGTGTGTCGCGCTCTCTCTCGTGTGTGTGTGTCGCGCTCTCTCTCGTGTGTGTGTCGCGCTCTCTCTCGTGTGTGTGTGTCGCGCTCTCTCTCGTGTGTGTGTCGCGCTCTCTCTCGTGTGTGTGTCGCACTCTCGTGTGTGTGTGTCGCTCTCTCTCTCTCTCGTGTGTGTGTCGCACTCTCGTGTGTGTGTGTCGCGCTCTCTCTCTCTCGTGTGTGTGTATCGCACTCTCTCTCTCGTGTGTGTCGCGCTCTCTCTCGTGTGTGTGTCGCGCTCTCTCGTGTGTGTGTCGCGCTCTCTCTCTCTCGTGTGTGTGTGTCGCGCTCTCTCTCGTGTGGGTGTCGCGCTCTCTCTCTCTCTCGTGTGTGTGTGTGTCGCGCTCTCTCTCTCTCTCGTGTGTGTGTGTGTCGCGCTCTCTCTCTCTTGTGTGTGTCGCGCTCTCTCTCTCTCGTGTGTGTCGCGCTCTCTCTCTCTCGTGTGTGTCGCGCTCTCTCTCGTGTGTGTGTCGCGCTCTCTCTCGTGTGTGTGTCGCGCTCTCTCTCGTGTGTGTGTCGCGCTCTCTCTCGTGTGTGTGTCGCGCTCTCTCTCGTGTGTGTGTCGCGCTCTCTCTCGTGTATGTGGCGCGCTCTCTCTCGTGTGTGTGGCGCGCTCTCTCTCGTGTGTGTGTGGCGCGCTCTCTCTCGTGTGTGTGTGGCGCGCTCTCTCTCTCGTGTGTGTGTGGCTCTCTCTCTCTCTTGTGTGTGTGTGTCGCGCGCTCTCTCTCTCTCTCGTGTGTGTCACGCGCTCTCTCTCGTGTGTGTGTCACGCGCTCTCTCTCGTGTGTGTGTCGCGTGCTCTCTCTCGTGTGTGTCGCACGCTCTCTCTCGTGTGTGTGTCGCACGCTCTCTCTCTCTCTTTCTCTCTCGTGTGTGTGTGTCGCTCTCTCTCGTGTGTGTGTGTGTCGCGCTCTCTCTCTCGTGTGTGTCGCGCTCTCTCTCGTGTGTGTGTCGCGCTCTCTCTCGTGTGTGTGTCGCGCTCTCTCTCGTGTGTGTGTCGCGCTCTCTCTCGTGTGTGTGTCGCGCTCTCTCTCGTGTGTGTGTCGCGCTCTCTCTCGTGTGTGTGTCGCGCTCTCTCTCGTGTGTGTGTCGCGCTCTCTCTCTCGTGTGTGTGTCGCGCTCTCTCTCTCGTGTGTGTGTCGCGCTCTCTCTCTCGTGTGTGTGTCGCGCTCTCTCTCTCGTGTGTGTGTCGCGCTCTCTCTCTCGTGTGTGTCACGCTCTCTCTCGTGTGTCGCGCTCTCTCTCTCGTGTGTCGCCCTCTCTCTCTCGTATGTGTCGCGCGCTCTCTCGCGTGTGTGGTACATCTTGCTCACTTTCTCTTTCGCATGTGGTGTGTCGCGCTTGCTCTGTGCCCCTCTCTTGCGCTCTCTGCGTGCCGCTCTCTGCCTGCCCCTCTCTCTTTCGCTCTCTGCCTGCCCCTCTCTCTTGCGCTCTCTGCCTGCCCCTCTCTCTTGCGCTCTCTGCCTGCCCCCTCTCTCTTGCGCTCTCTGCCTGCCCCTCTCTCTTGCGCTCTCTGCCTGCCCCTCTCTCTTGCGCTCTCTGCCTGCCCCTCTCTCTTGCGCTGTCTGCCTGCCCCTCTCTCTTGCGCTGTCTGCCTGCCCCTCTCTCTTGCGCTCTCTGCCTGCCCCTCTCTCTTGCGCTCTCTGCCTGCCCCTCTCTCTTGCGCTCTCTGCCTGCCCCTCTCTCTTGCGCTCTCTGCCTGCCCCTCTCTCTTGCGCTCTCTGCCTGCCCCTCTCTCTTGCGCTCTCTGCCTGCCCCTCTCTCTTGCGCTCTCTGCCTGCCCCTCTCTCTTGCGCTCTCTGCCTGCCCCTCTCTCTTGCGCTCTCTGCCTGCCCCTCTCTCTTGCGCTCTCTGCCTGCCCCTCTCTCTTGCGCTCTCTGCCTGCCCCTCTCTCTTGCGCTCTCTGCCTGCCCCTCTCTCTTGCGCTCTCTGCCTGCCCCTCTCTCTTGCGCTCGCTCTCTGCCTGCCCCTCTCTCTTGCGCTCGCTCTCTGCCTGCCCCTCTCTCTTGCGCTCGCTCTCTGCCTGCCCTTCTCTCGTGCGCTCGCTCTCTGCCTGCCCCTCTCTCGTGCGCTCGCTCTCTGCCTGCCCCTCTCTCGTGCGCTCGCTCTCTGCCTGCCCCTCTCTCGTGCGCTCGCTCTCTGCCTGCCCCTCTCTCGTGCGCTCGCTCTCTGCCTGCCCCTCTCTCGTGCGCTCGCTCTCTGCCTGCCCCTCTCTCGTGCGCTCGCTCTCTGCCTGCCCCTCTCTCGTGCGCTCTCTGCCTGCCCCTCTCTCTTGCGCTCTCTGCCTGCCCCTCTCTCTTGCGCTCTCTGCCTGCCCCTCTCTCTTGCGCTCTCTGCCTGCCCCTCTCTCTTGCGCTCTCTGCCTGCCCCTCTCTCTTGCGCTCTCTGCCTGCCCCTCTCTCTTGCGCTCTCTGCCTGCCCCTCTCTCTTGCGCTCTCTGCCTGCCCCTCTCTCTTGCGCTCTCTGCCTGCCCCTCTCTCTTGCGCTCTCTGCCTGCCCCTCTCTCTTGCGCTCTCTGCCTGCCCCTCTCTCTTGCGCTCTCTGCCTGCCCCTCTCTCTTGCGCTCTCTGCCTGCCCCTCTCTCTTGCGCTCGCTCTCTGCCTGCCCCTCTCTCTTGCGCTCGCTCTCTGCCTGCCCCTCTCTCTTGCGCTCGCTCTCTGCCTGCCCTTCTCTCGTGCGCTCGCTCTCTGCCTGCCCCTCTCTCGTGCGCTCGCTCTCTGCCTGCCCTTCTCTCGTGCGCTCGCTCTCTGCCTGCCCCTCTCTCGTGCGCTCGCTCTCTGCCTGCCCCTCTCTCGTGCGCTCGCTCTCTGCCTGCCCCTCTCTCTTGCGCTCGCTCTCTGCCTGCCCCTCTCTCGTGCGCTCGCTCTCTGCCTGCCCCTCTCTCGTGCGATCGCTCTCTGCCTGCCCCTCTGCACGTGCGCTCGCTCTCTGCCTGCCCCTCTCTCTTGCGCTCTCTGCCTGCCCCTCTTGCGCTCTCTGCCTGCCCCTCTCTCTTGCGCTCTCTGCCTGCCCCTCTCTCTTGCGCTCTCTGCCTGCCCCTCTTGCGCTCTCTGCCTGCCCCTCTCTCTTGCGCTCTCTGCCTGCCCCTCTCTCTTGCGCTCGCTCTCTGCCTGCCCCTCTCTCGTGCGCTCGCTCTCTGCCTGCCCTTCTCTCGTGCGCTCGCTCTCTGCCTGCCCCTCTCTCGTGCGCTCGCTCTCTGCCTGCCCCTCTCTCGTGCGCTCGCTCTCTGCCTGCCCCTCTCTCTTGCGCTCGCTCTCTGCCTGCCCCTCTCTCGTGCGCTCGCTCTCTGCCTGCCCCTCTCTCGTGCGCTCGCTCTCTGCCTGCCCCTCTGCACGTGCGCTCGCTCTCTGCCTGCCCCTCTCTCTTGCGCTCTCTGCCTGCCCCTCTTGCGCTCTCTGCCTGCCCCTCTCTCTTGCGCTCTCTGCCTGCCCCTCTCTCTTGCGCTCGCTCTCTGCCTGCCCCTCTCTCTTGCGCTCGCTCTCTGCCTGCCCCTCTCTCTTGCGCTCGCTCTCTGCCTGCCCTTCTCTCGTGCGCTCGCTCTCTGCCTGCCCCTCTCTCGTGCGCTCGCTCTCTGCCTGCCCCTCTCTCGTGCGCTCGCTCTCTGCCTGCCCCTCTCTCTTGCGCTCGCTCTCTGCCAGCCCCTCTCTCGTGCGCTCGCTCTCTGCCTGCCCCTCTCTCGTGCGCTCGCTCTCTGCCTGCCCCTCTCTCGTGCGCTCGCTCTCTGCCTGCCCCTCTCTCGTGCGCTCGCTCTCTGCCTGCCCCTCTCTCGTGCGCTCGCTCTCTGCCTGCCCCTCTGTCGTGCGCGCGCTCTCTGCCTGCCCCCTGCACGTGCCCCCCTTTCTGCGCGCGCCCCCTTTCTCTGCGCGCGCCCCCTTTCTCTGCGCGCACCCCCCTCTCTCTCTCTCTGCATCTGTCTCTCTGACCTGCAAGCTTTTGCATATGGTTTGAATTGACTGAGAAACTTGTCAGCTGAACTTTGCCTGACTCTGGGTATTCTGTGCTGCAGATTGAGCGCGTGCATTCCTGGCTGTGTTTGTGGCCTCCTCATATTGCAGTATGATGGGTGTTTCTCTCCTGCTTCACACCTCACGTACGTGATACATTGTAACCAGCCACACAGCACATCACAACCAGGCAGCAAACACACACACATCGCACACTAAAACAATGGCTTGCAAACACACAATGGAACGAGCCTCGTTCTTGCAGTTTTTGGAGCAGGTTATGGTGCGGCACTTTAGTAACCTGTGCTGCCATATTCAAAAATGTCCCCCCCCCCCCCCCATGCCTGCTTTATTATTAAGGGCCGCACGGTTACAATGAATGTATCCCAGCCCCAACCGGCTTTCAAAGTCAGGGGTCCCTGATGACTCTCTGCAGCTCTGCCTTTTCACTGCTTAAGAACTCCCCATGATGCACTGCAGGAGGCGTTCTACAATAAGGCGAGAGCGGCTCTGACAGGAAAAGGTCCTGCTTTGCTAACACGAGTGGAACCAAACTTCTCCGCTGCCGGGTTGCCCTTTCCAGCTTTCATGTCCGGTCCGGTAGTTGTCAAAACCTCCAAGTGTTTGCAAAATAGGGGCCATTTCTGTATTGTCCGACGCGACTGGGCAGGAAGTTTTCTGCTGTGAATCCCCATTAAAAATCCATTGGGATTTTTGGCCAAAAAGTCCCCAATTACTCCGTCGGACTATATACAATTAGCGCCCATGTCAGACGTTTGCAGTGAAGTTTAGCACTAATGCTATGTAGACGGATATGAGATTCCACTAGGGGTCACGGTCAATATTTCTTGTAACCCTCCAAATCGTCGGCAATTATTTTATTTTTGGCACGGTTGAGCCCATCCTAATCTATTATCTCTTCCAGGCAGTGTACATCAAAAGAAAAGGTGGAAATGGATCTACCAAACCATGCCAAACAACTGCTGCTTCAGCTGAACCAGCAACGAGCCAAAGGTTTTCTCTGCGACGTGATCATTGTGGTGGAAAATGCTCTGTTCCGAGCCCACAAGAATATCCTGGCAGCCAGCAGCATGTACTTCAAATCCCTCGTTCTCCACGACAACCTGATCAACCTGGATACGGACATGGTGAATCCGGCCGTTTTCCGGCAGATCCTGGACTTTATCTACACCGGTAAACTCTTAACGTCCGACCAGCCCGGCGAGCAGAACTTCAGCGCCCTGCTCACTGCAGCAAGCTACCTCCAACTCCATGACCTGGCAGCCCTCTGCCGGAAGAAGATGAAGCGCAACGGGAAGCCGTTCGTCGGAAAGCTCGGCGTGCCCAGCATAGGGCGCGTCGGGAGGAGTCACAGGTTCTCTGCTCCCCCACTTGTCCACTCGCGCTTCTCTGGGTCTGCGGATGGTGCCAAAGGGTCCCTTTCAAAAGAGCTGTCCAAAGCCGCAGGGCCCGACGATGAGGTCTTCGTTGGCGCCTCCAAACAAGAGAACTGCCACCCCTTACACAGAGTGGCCGGCAGCAACAGCAGCCTCAACAACAGCGTCAACGGGAGCGACCAGGAGCTCGGCCTCGACCTTTCCAAAAAAAGTCCGTCCATGCCTGCCTCGCAAGATGACGCTGGACACACGGACAGCCGTGCCGGCTCTCCCCAATCTGCCTCAGCATCTGTAGCCAACAGTGCCTCGTACGAAGAATCCGCCCCACAAAAGAGAGACGCCAACGAGCCCATGGAGGTGGAGACGGCGGAAGAGAACCAGTCCGAAGCGGGGCCAAAGAAAACCGTCCGCCATGCCTCCCGCAAGAAGGACTGGGCTAGGAAGGAGGGGGAGAAGCCCGCGCTGGATGGAGAGACTATGTCCAACGGAGTCATAGTTGGCCCTCTGTCAAAGACGCAGGAGAGGAAATCGGGGGGCGCCTATGGCTCTGAGCAGAGTTTCCTGTGCAAGGAGGAGATGGAGAACGGCAAGGACAACAGCGAGGAGAGCGGGCAAAGCGAGAACGAGTGTAGCGGGCACACCAGTGCCAACTACGTATACCGGCAAGATGGATTCGAGACTGTGCCCTTTGGGGATAACCTGTATGTCTGCATCCCCTGCGGGAAGGGGTTCCCCAGCTCGGAGCAGCTGAACGCCCACGTGGAGACGCACACCGAAGAGGAGCTGTATATCAAAGAGGAGGATTCCTACATCAAAGAGGAGGCCGAGGACCTGTCCACGCCCAACACCACCTGCCCCAACGAGTCGCGGCCGTTCAAGTGCTCCGTGTGCGAGAGGAGCTACAAGGATCCGGCCACCCTGCGGCAGCACGAGAAGACGCACTGGCTGACCCGTCCCTTCCCGTGCAATATCTGCGGCAAAATGTTTACCCAGCGCGGCACCATGACCCGCCACATGAGGAGCCACCTGGGGCTCAAGCCCTTCGCGTGCGAGGAGTGCGGGATGCGCTTTACCAGGCAATACCGACTGACCGAGCACATGCGCGTGCACTCAGGGGAAAAGCCCTACGAATGTCAGCTCTGCGGGGGGAAGTTCACGCAGCAGCGCAACTTGATCAGCCACCTCCGTATGCACACCTCCCCGACATAAACCAAAGACTCCTGGGACGTCCTAAGAATGTGCTTCTCTCGTGCGCACACACACAAACCGATTTACCTTCCTGATGACTTGCTGCTTTAAAGGGTACCCTGTTTTCTATTTCGGTCGCATCAGAGGGGTGGGAGGGGGGGTGTAACACTCTCCCGAGCCTTAACGAGTAACGAACGACCGTGGCATCTCAGATTATGGTACGGAGGAGGCCATATGTGGCTTCCGTCCACAATGCGCAAATTGTTTTTGTCACAACCACCCACCCACCGCCCCTGCCCCCTTTCCTCTCAACCCTCTCAGCAACTACACAAATACTTTAAGGGTCCTCTCCGTAAGGGCTGGCTGCACCCCTAACTCGAAGGCAGGCTAGTGGAGTTGCCAAGTTGGTTGTCTCCCGTGTCCACAGGGAGGCACCGTGGTATTTTAGCTGTCAAGTTAATGGTCGTAGGTGTAGGGGGGCTGGGGCATGTGACCCAGCACCTCCATTCCCTCCCCCACACACCCTGGCACTGCCTACATCTGTCCGGCCTTACAAGGGGTGCTGGTCTCCTAATTTTTTTTTTTATCCGTGAATGAAAACCAAGAAAACCTCACACCTCCTTCTCCTGGTTACCACTGAGGGCATCTGGATAGGTCCACGCCAAGATGCCCCATTATCTTAAACCAATGCATAGACGTCTGGCGTCTGGCTGGCACTTTCCCGGGGCATCTTGGTATCTCTCATGGCTGTGAATCCCTTTGCATGCTACCTGTTGGTATTTTGTTGCTTCCACGTCCCCTTTGGAAACCCTTTCCCCCCCCCCCCCCACAGTGACTGGAAACCAATGCCTGCGCCCAACAATTTCACCCAAGTGAACCAGCGGGAGGGAGGTCCATTTTGTTACCCCCATCACCCCCCTTTAGTTCTGTTCTTCTGTTTGCTCGCACACGTAGGTACTGGTGCCCCAGTGCTGGGTTGTGGAAACAGCTCCGTTATGATTTAATCTGTGAATTTATGAACTGGAAGGTTGAGGGTAATGTTTTTTTGGGGGGGGGGTGTAGCGCAGTTTACTTTCCTTGTGTCCCCTCCCCCCCCCCCCCGCCTCTTATTTTAGGTTCTGTAGGGCAGGTATCTCTTGGCAACATGTTGAACCCTGTGTTTGGCAGCAGGTACCCCGACGTTTGCAGCACAAGATGTTTTCTCAACCCCATGCAGTGCTGGGTGGGTTACTGCAGCCAGGGGTGCGCCATGCACTGCTCCCCAAAACAATACAAATGTAACCCCTTCACTGCCAGAAGGGCCAGCAGTGGATTTCTAGCAGCGATGGGGGTTCAGGCAGCCGGGTTTTAGGGTGGCTTTTAAGGGTCCCCACAAGGTACTAAACCCCCTTTCCGTGTGTGTTGGTCTCCCCCAGGCTCCGTGCAGAGAGAGATGGTGGGTGGGGGAGTCGAGGGGGGTCTCATGGACTGGTCCTACTTTTTATGCTACCTCTTGAATTCTTGACAACAGTGCGATGCTTTTTAGTGAGACGTTTTCAAGTAGATCTTGTAATTTTTTTGTTTTTCTTTTTCTTCATGTAAGTAAATGTATAAAGCTAGGACATTTAAATTAAATGAAATGGTGGGTGTGGGGGGGGGGGGGGAGGGAAACCAAGCAAAAAAAAAAAAAACAAGTCTGGAAGTTGTTACCACTCTTCCCCCGTCACCTCTACCCGAGAATCCGATTCTAAATCCAAAGAAATCCGATCGGAACAAAACCAAAAGTAAGCTCCTGGGAGAGGTGGAGACCAGGGTCCCTCTGGTGTGGTTTATTGAATCTGGATGCTGTTATAAGGGGGGAGGGAGGTTGTCTGTCTGCTTCTCTCTCCCCCCCCCCCCCCACCCCCTGATAACCCCTTCACTACCAATGGGAACGGCAACTGTTTGCAGGCCCTGTTCTCTCTCTCTTCTCCCCCCCTCCCCCCCTTGTCTTGGTGATCAAGCTGTATGCCGTGTGATCCAATCCAAATTTTAGCTGGTACCTTGGTTTCCCTAGATGAGCAGGTCATCTTTGAGAGGGGGTACCTTGGGTTTTGGGGGGGACGGGGCGCTCCAGTAATTCTTGCCCTTCGAAATTACCTGTGGGGGTGAAACGAGGCGGCAGAGCTGGCAAAGGCTCTGAATGCAATGAGAAAGTTGTGATGCTCGGTACCACTGCACGCAGCATTTAGGTCAGCAAGCCCTTTGTAAGGAAGTGCCAGAGGAGGGAGGGAGGGAGGGTGATGGAGGAGCGGAGAGGCAGCCTGCAGACGCCTCTTACAAGGGAACTCTTACCAAGCAAACAGATTCCGATAACCTGTAACTCAACCAAAGTGTTCCACAACCTCTTGCAACCTCTGCACAACTCATCAGAGCCAGCACCAAAACACGGCCCCCCAGGAACGCTGAAGGGCGGCCCCCCGCTGGCGTGAGGATCTGTGCAGGACGGGGTCGGTGGTAATAACATTTCCGCAGCAGAATAGAGTTTACAATTTATATATTATATATAATCTATCATTTGGATTCCTTTTTTTTTTTTCCTTTAGACCAAAAAAAATATATAAATCTGAATACGGCATAGCGATGTTCAGCGGGAGACAGGAACGCCGTCTGATCATCGGTTGTGAGAACTTTTTTTTTTTTTTTTTTTCCTATTTTATTTATTTTGGGTCAGTGAGGTCCAGGATTGTAACGGCGCTGTCCCACGAAGGCGCTGCCAGGCGCGCTCGCACAGAGCTGCGGCGAATGGGGTTAACTGCAGTTTAATACTGTAAAGGTGCGTTAAACGCGGGTCTCATTCAGACCTCAAGGGCCTCCAACAGGCCAGGTTTTATGGATGTCCCTGCTTCAGCACAGGTGGCTCATTGATTGAGCACCTGTGCTGAAGCAGGGACTGATTGAGCCACCTGTGCTGAAGCAGGGATATCCATAAAACCTAGCCTGTTGGGGGGGTGGAGGGGGCGCTTGAGGACTGCGTTTGAGACCCCTGGTTTAACTTCACAAATGCGTGAACGGGGGGGATCCTTGGCATGAGGCGTCACAGGGCTAAGTCCAGTACATACAAACACACGGCGTATTTTCAGAGCCGAGTTGTGTGACCCTTTTTCTTGAGGCTTTTCGCACCGCGGTGTGTTCGTAAAATCTACCACAGGGTTTTGCATTAAAATGTGTGAAATCAGGGGGGGAGAAAGACGACTTCATTTTTGGAAAAAGAAAAGTGGAACTGAACCTTTACAATCGGACAACTGGAATTTTGGGGAGGGCGGGTTGGATTTGTAACCCTTTCCATGTCGGTGGATGTTGGGTTTAGAGCAGGGGCCAGGGTGGGTCCATGTTGTTCCCCTTGTTTCTGTGCAGTGTATTTAAACTGTGAGCATATCTAACTCATGGGTGGCCAACTCCAGTCCTCAAGGGCCACCAACAGGTCAGGTTTTCAGGATATCCCTGCTTCAGCACCGGTGGCTCAATCAACGACCACCACCTGTGCTTGAAGCAGGGCTATCCGGAAAACCTGACCTGTTGGTGGCGCTTGAGGATAGGCGTTGGCCGCCCCTGATCTCGCACATTGAGCGGTCTCTTCCCCACAAACACCCTTTTGATTTCTTTTAATAAGTTCAGTTACAGGGGGTGACACGAAAACCCGGATTTCCATGTAGGCCGAAGCCACAGAGTGTCATCTTCTGGGTTCTTGTAACACGTTGTCTCAGAGTTTCAACGAACGTTAACCCGTTCCTTGTCAAGTGGACGGCCTAATACGATGGCTGAACCCTGGCGTTGAAAGGGTTAAAAGCAAAATGAACGCACCCGTTCAGTACATTTTCTTTTTTTTATTTATTTTTTTTCCTTCATTTTATTAGTTCCTTTTATTATTTTTATATATTTTTATGAAAAATTAAAATGTGGAGGCCCCACCCTCAGGCTAATGAACTGTTTCTTTCCCCAATTTGTGAATTGTAAGATTAACCCCCTAATACAGTGGTTCTCAACTCCAGTCCTCTTACGCCGCCCCCCGCTCCCCCATGTCATGTTTTAAGGATATCCCTGCTTCAGCACAGGTGGCTCAGTCTTCAATTGAGCCACCTGTGCTGAAGCAGGGATATCCTGAAATCCTCACCTGTTGGACGGGGGTTTGAGAACTGGAGTTGAGAACCCCAGCCCTAATAGCTCATTGCTCCCCCTTTCCGGAAGCACCCGGCGAAACGGCGCCCTGCCACTTGACGCCATCGCTCGTTGGAAACTTGACTCCCAGCATCCTTTGTTTTCCAATAAGTTCTTTTTTTTTTTAAATTTTTTTTTTTCTCAGCACTTAATATCGACACAAAGTCTGTGTATAGTTGAGTATTGTACAAAAGGAAATCTTATTATTTTTTGTTTTTTAGCTAGCCGTGTAGGTTTGTGTGCTATAGAAATGAAATATAAAGGAAAAAAAAAAAATTTAAGCGTTTCCAAACTGTGACAACATTAATAACAATTTTTTCTCAAACTTCAGGGACTGGCTACCTCCAGGCATCACATACCTTCAGCCACATTTCTACGACATAGTATTGTATCAAACATTTTTCTGTATTTTCTGAGAAAGCAGAACACTAGTTTCATATTTTAAGATATTAAGAGTTTTGGGAGGTTTTGGGGACCCGGGTGGGGGAGGGAGGGAGGAGGGGGGGGTGTCTTTGCGTACGCAGATTCCTGCTGTACAAGGTGACGCAAAGCCAGATATTTCTCAATTTAAAACCGCCTGTTCACTTCCTGAATTATATATATATTTTTTTCCCGGGTAACGGGAAAACGGAACCATTTTTATTTTATTTTTCAGATGCTTAACAAGGATGTATTGTAAAAACCGGAAGAAAAACAAAAAAAAAGTGGGGGGAAAAAAAAGCTTAAATCCAAATCCATAAACTATTTTTTAAACCAAAGCACATTTTGAAGAAACCAACCGAACTCAGAAAATAATAATCAAAAAAAAAATATGGACAATTATATTTATCTCATTGTTTACATAAACTTTTACAGTTTCAGACCTCAGTAACCGGGCCAGCCAAAATTAATTGGCGTATTTTTTGTGTTCCCCATCCCAAACGGCGTTAACTGCTTCAGCCATGAATAAACCCAGCCTCTCTCGTCCTTATAGTGCAGCGGGTCATGTCTCGGCAAGCTAAGGGTTAAACGGAATGCGTGTTCCTGCATCTAGGGCAGGGGGAGGGCCAACTCCCGGGCCTCCAACAGGTCAGGTTTTCAGGGTATCCCTGCTTCAGCACAGGTGGTGCAGTCGGTGACTGAGCCGCAGGGATATACTTAAAAACCTGACCTGTTGGAGACCCTTGGGGACTAAAGTTCTCTCCCCCCCTGCCCTCCCTCCCCGACCTAGGTAATGGGGATGTATTTTTGGTCTATGTGATTTTGGGGTTTGATGCAGGAACTGCTTTTCCTGGGACAACAAGGGGGGGGGGGTTTGATTTTGGAATTCGAAGAGATTAACCCCTTACCAGCGTGTGTTTTTTTTTATTTTGGGTTAGACCCTAGGGCATGGATATCCAAATCTAATCAAGTAATAAGCCGTTTATCAGGCTATTGAACGATTTTTACCAAAGGCAAATGTATGTGCAAAATCTGCTGAATGCAGAGGAGGAGGAAAGGTCAGAATTCCTGGAGAAGGCAAAATGGGTTATTGGGAAAAGTCCGAGCATCTTTTGATTTTAATCGGCAGCACACTATACAGACGACAGCATCTGCTCCAGTCTCGCTATACGCTAGTTTCAAAGATGTGGAATCCTTTCGAAATGTATGACGAGCTGCGCTTTGCGTGGAATGCGTGCATCATTTTAACCCTTTTGCTGCCAGCCATGCGTTTTCCAAATAACACATTGCTGACCTGTCGGGGAGAAACATGCAGGGTTGCTGTTAAGGTACAGGACTGTTGGGCTCTGAACATGTGGGGGGGGGGGAGATCCCAAATGAGGTGACTTATGTTCCTCCCTCTTTAATCTGCATCAGGGACATTGGAAGAAAAATTAGTTAACTCTCAAAGCTTTACCCATCTTGCAGAAAGAGCCCCTCAAACGCATCGCATTTGCCGGCCTTGGCAGCGAAAGAGTTAAACAGGCTGGTTCCCACCCCCCAAAAAAAAATAATCACCAAAGCAGCCTCGGCGCTGAAGGGGTTAATAAAGCGGAATAAAAAAATATCGCAAACAGAGCTTGAAAAGATGGCCAAAAATTATACTCGATACAAGCCTTCACTTTTTATTTTTTCTTCCTTTGGGGTTTTTTTGTTTTTTTTTTTTAGACGCGGAAAATACGCCATTAATTTTGCCTGGTCTTCCGAACCAATCAAAGATGGTGCAGAGATGTGTCCAGTGTTCTTATTGTATCAATATATATGTGCAGTACTGAATGTATTTATTTCGCATGCCCTGCGTGTGGCGGGGAGGAGGGCGGCAGGGCTGTGAATATTAAGGCAGGGGGTTCTCAACTCCTGTCCTCAAGGACCCCCCCCCCCCCCCCTCAAACAAGTCCAGGGTTTCAGGATATCCCTGCTTCAGCACAGTTGGCTCTATCAGGCTTGGCTGAGGATTGAGTCACCTGTGCTGAAGCAGGGACTGATTGAGCCACCGGTGCTGAAGCAGGGGGATATCCTTAAAACCTGACCGAGAACCCCTGCCTTAAGGGGATTAAACACCCTTCACTGCCACAGCACCCTGCAATGTGTTGCATTCCCCTCTGGCAGTGAAGGGGTGCAAACTACAGGATTTCAGAGAGAAAGGAGAAAAAAAAATGTAATGTATAAAAATGAAAAAAATAAATAAAAATATCAGTAAAACTTCTCAGAGACTCAGCATAGCCATAAGTCGCAGTACGAAAACAGGACTTTCAGTAGCTTTTCTTTGTTTCATACTGGATATCTTCTGAACTTCTTTATATTTTTGTGATATTTAATGTTACAATGTCCTCTGCTTCATTTTGTTATAAATGTGTTTTTGTTTTTCTTTTTTTTTCCCTGCAAGACGCTGTTTTGTGTGTGTGTTTATTCTTCCTGCAGTTTTTGTCTCTACATAGGCAGAATTTCAGGGTAATTCCTTCAGTGCTAGAAATGCAGGAGATGGGGCGGGGGGAGCGTTCGGGACCCCCTCACAAAATGCAGGGGAACGGGGCAACCTAGAAACCCCCCTAACACCTTCAATTAAGACGCGGCTGCTTTCTACCTGTCTCAGATACCTGTGCAGAATCCCCGGGTTCCCAGGATTCTGTGGGGCACGAGGCGAACAAATGACATTTTGGAACCTTAGAAATGCATGAAGCTGTTGACGTGACCTAGCGCATGGGTGGCCAACTCCAGTCCTCGAGGGCCACCAACAGGTCAGGTTTTAAGGATATCCCTGCTTCAGCACAGGTGGCTTAGTCGTTGGCTGAGCCACCTGTGGTGTAGCAGGGATATCCTTAACCTGACCTGTTGGTGGCCTTTGAGGACTGGAGTTGACCACCCCCTGCCCACTGCTGCAGTGGGTGATGACTTGAATTCCAGCCTTGCAGTGAAAGGGTTAAAGCCGGTGGGGTGCCCCCTCCCCCCCCCAAAAAAGTCTGTGTTACTCTGGGTTGATTCCAGCCTCTTGCATGCGTTGCCCGCTCACCTGCACTTCTGCTCCCAACTCTATTAGACTTTGTGCCAAGAGGGTGTAACCCCTACAGTGCTAGGAAGATGGTCAATCGCACCCATAAACCCCATATATTCATCCCTGCAGCACACCCTTTCTCTGCTGGAGTGGCAAAGCTTAGTCCCCTGATTGGGGTAAAGGGACCTATTAATCCTTATGTTCCTGGTGGTGGGGGGGGGGGGACCCTTTCACTGCCTGGTATGCAACACGATGCTAAAGATTCAAGGTGTGCAAACTTTTAACCCCGTCCTCTCCCGGGTAAAGTTAGAGCTCCTGGCAGGGAAGGGGGTTTTCGGGGAGCGCAAATAGAACTAATTCAATATGCATAGAGCTCTCCATATTGCGGTTTGGAAATCGGGGGTTTCCTGCCAGATCGCTGGCTGCAAGGCACCTGTTAACCACTTCAATGCCAGAGAGCTCTGCAATGCGTTGTCACTGGTGCTCACGGAGAGGTGGGATCAGGTAAATTACTTGGCGATTGCCGCTGCTCTGGTTATTAACCCTTTCTCTGTGTATCTGAGAGGTAGAAAGCTTGCGAGGGGCCTGGGTTGAATTGCTGAAATGATTGTGGGTGCTGGGTGGGGTTCCCCTGGCATAGAATTGGAGCCGTGTCCCGGGTGGTTCCGGTCCAATCTCCTGCTGCTCGGCGCTTTGGGTTTATCCTCACGGACTATTCAGGTCAGAGCGTGCGTTGGTGCCGCTCACACTCAAGTGTCATATAAATGAAACCAAGAGGATACAGAAGATTCTGGTCTCGACATTCGGAAACTTTCAGTCTTAATGTACAGTGATTAAAAAAAAAAAAAACTTGTTATTTTATCATCTTTTCATTAAAAGCTTGATTGAAAACAGCACTGCCTTTTGTCTGGGACCTTGTTTCTAGAGTCTAAAGAGGTGGGGGTCCGTGCATTGCTCTCACTCCGAGGCTTCTGCATCTTTCAAACCCCGTCTTCTCTGTGCCTTCCTCACCCTCTTCCCGAGGCTGGGACTCGGCCTGGACATCTTGTGTGTATTTAGGAAATGCCCTAAAAATAATAATAACTTTTTCATATGGGACTCTGTGCTTCACAATTCCAGTATAGCGTGCATAAGAATGTTAGACACAGTCCCTGATCAGCAGAGCTTACAATCTATATTTTTGGTGCCTGTAGGCACAGGGAGATAGTGATTTGCCCAAAGTCACAAGGAACGGATACCGGGAATTGAACCAGTTCGTTTGTTTACAGTCAGTGCCTTCTCCCCATCAGCGAGAATAAGCAATAAACCGTCTAAAACAGTGTTTCCCTACTCCAGTCCTCCGGTAACCCCGACAGGTCAGGTCTTCAGGATATCCCTGCTCCAGCACAGGTGGCTCAGTCAAGATGACTGAGCCGCTGATTGACCCACCTGTGCTGGAGCAGGGATTTCCTTAAGACCTAACCTGTTGGGGTTACCGGAGGACTGGAGTAGGGAAACACGACTAAAAAAATACCAAGACACTAAATAAGTGTTCAAAAAGGTATATTGAATCCAATGCAGCAATGCAGTGAGATTTATAGTACAAGACTCAAATGGTCACAATAGTATACATATGAATATATGGAAAAATGTAATACATATCAAAATGCAAGAAAACCTCAGCACAAATCATGAAAGAATATTTAGCAAATGCCCAAACTACCCAAGGAAAAGAGGAATATTTCTCAGACACTTGGCCTGACTGAGGACAACCGACACTGACTCCTTCCTGCCCTCTTGTACAACAGCTCCCGAACAATAAACTAACATTACAAGTATCATTCCAAAACACCCGGTGCCCTGGCAGGAAGCACGGCCTCGCTTAGGAGACCCTCGCCACTGGGCATCCTTTTGCAGAGCGAGCCCCGCGTCGGGTCCAAGATGGAGATGTCTTTTCTCCCATCGTCGCTGAGCCCGGGTTCGCTGGCAGAGAAAAGCAGGTTCTTCCTTGCGATGCGACACAGGAGCGCGGGGACGGCGGCGGGTCCTGCGGGGATGGAGTTAAGTGTTGCTTTTCATTGTTAAGGGACGGGCAGGTTTGAGGATCTGAGAGGTGAAAGTGCTCACAAGTGTTCTTTATCATTACCAGGGAGGGTTTTTGACACTTAATACCATAAATAAGTTATGTATCTGATTTGTAGCTATGACCAGCGTCACACTGACCCACAAGGATGAAACGGCTGTCTGTGTGTAATATATTGCCATTTGCTATATATATCTATATATAACTATGCTCATTTGCATGTCTTAGGCAGGTCTGCAACCCCGCCTTTCACCATTATCACCCAGCACACAGCACTTCCACTGCAGCAAGGGATTCTGGGAAATGACATGCAAATGAGCACACTGCCACTTTTTGCTTCAAAACCATTTTAAACATGGTTCCCTATAGGCTTAAGCTTGCTGCATGGTCACAGCTTTAAGCACAGCCAGGGTTAAGATGCAAAGCGCAGTGTTGATCTAGGTGTAAAATCTCTCTGTACGGAGAGTTACCGAGTTCTGCGAAGGAGATCTGTCCTAATGAGTCCTAATGGCTTTTCTACATAAATAGCAACGTGTGTGTTGGTTTTTGCAGGGAGAGGCTCACAGGTGTTCGTGGCGTGACACTGAAGCCACAAAAACCTAGAGGAGGGCGTGCTGGCAGAGGCGGTGCTGGTGAAACCCCAGTGCGATGCTGGGGGGCACCTTGTTCAGCTCACAGGATAGGAGACGAGTGGTGGGGTCTGCAGGATTGGGGGGGGGGGGTTTCCTGCTCTAACTGCTCCCACCTGCCACATTATAGGATATATGTTTTATTTAGGGGGAAATGTGTGCAAAAACCATTCCCCCTCCCCCCCCCCCCCCCCACAAAAAAAGGCAAGGAAATTACTCTGCACAATAAATAAAATGAAGATACAGCTCTCTCGGGCACCAAGTTAAGGGGCAGGGCTGGGGTACACCTTTTGCAGATGGTTTTTATTGTTATTATGCTAATCCAGGGGTGGGCCAAGTCCATTCCTCTAGGGCCACCAACAGGTCAGGTTTTTAGGATAACCCAGCTTCAGCACTGATTGCGCCACCTGTGCTGAAGCAGGGACTGCCTGAGAACCTGGCCTGTTGGTGGCCCCTGATGACGAGTTGGCCGCCCCTGCGCTAAGGCTATACGTTTATATATATATATATATTTGTGGAAGCAGACTTGATTTTGTTTGCAAAGAAATTGAGCGAAATGTCGAATTCTGGCGCGTCGGCGGCTGCAAGTGTCATGGAAACCAAGGCGGGGGAGGTCAGCCTCCATGCTGCCCTGTTTCCAGGCCCTGAGCGGTACCGGTGTGAGCAGAGCGGGCGGGGCTCTGTTTGAAGATGCCCTGGAAACATCCACACCTGGAAATTGTGTGTGTGTGTGTGTGTGTGTGAGAGCAGGGTCGGGTTACCTGCAGGTGTGTGAGGGGCCCTCTGCTCACACACGGACCGGGACACCCCCCCCCCCCCCCCAAACACAGCAGGACTTCAAAGCGCTTGTTATCACGATCACACAGCAGAGGCGTCAGTGTTCTGTGCTGAAGAGCTTGCACTCTATACTGCTTGCCTTTCTCTGCCGCAGGGGCCTGCAATGCATTGGCTCTGGCAGGGCTAAATCCGCTGTATGTATATAGACGTGGTCCTCGCTTATCCAACGGAATGCGTCCCGCAAACCGCCGTCTGATTGCCGGTCCATGTTAAATCCGCGGCGGTGAGCGTCTGGTAAGCGATGTTGGATAACGCACCCAGCGGACAGCATTATGCGGCGTCGGATACCGAGGACCACCTGTATGTCACCGCAGTAACACCCGCGACATAATAATATAACACATAACGGGAACACGTGTTTAAAGACATAAAAGTAACACTAGGGAAAGGCGTCTGTGCCCCGAAGAGCTTACAATCTAATGCACTGTGAGAGCTAAAACGCAGGCACCTATTCCCGTTAGCTGTGGTGTATTTGTATCTAAATAATCCGGCCTCCAATGAAGGCCCCCATCTCCCCCCCACCCGCTTTCCCCCATCCCCCCCCACCCGCTTTCCCCCATCTCCCCCCCCCCACCCTCTTTCCCCCATTTCCCCCCCCCCCACCCTCTTTCCCCCACTTCCCCCCCCCACCCTCTTTCCCCCACTTCCCCCCCCCCACCCTCTTTCCCCCCCATCTCCCCCCCACCCTCTTTCCCCCCCATCTCCCCCCACCCTCTTTCCCCCCCATCTCCCCCCACCCTCTTTCCCCCCCATCTCCCCCCACCCTCTTTCCCCCCCATCTCCCCCCACATTCTTTCCCCCCCATCTCCCCCCCACCCTCTTTCCCCCCATCTCCCCCCACCCTCTTTCCCCCCATCTCCCCCCTACCCTCTTTCCCCCCATCTCCCCCCACCCGCTTTCCCCCCATCTCCCCCCCACCTGCTTTCCCCCATCTCCCCCCCACCATCTCTCCCCCATCCCCCTCCCACCCTCTTTCCCCCATCCCCCTCCCACCCTCTTTCCCCCATCCCCCTCCCACCCTCTTTCCCCCATCCCCCTCCCACCCTCTTTCCCCCATCCCCCTCCCACCCTCTTTCCCCCATCTCCACCCCACCCTCTTTCCCCCATCCCCCTCCCACCCTCTTTCCCCCATCCCCCTCCCACCCTCTTTCCCCCATCCCCCTCCCACCCTCTTTCCCCCATCCCCCTCCCACCCTCTTTCCCCCATCCCCCTCCCACCCTCTTTCCCCCATCCCCCTCCCACCCTCTTTCCCCCATCCCCCTCCCACCCTCTTTCCCCCATCTCCACCCCACCCTCTTTCCCCCATCCCCCTCCCACCCTCTTTCCCCCATCCCCCTCCCACCCTCTTTCCCAAATCTCCCCCCACCCTTTTCCCCCATCTCCCCCCCACCCTTTTCCCCCATCCCCCTCCTCTTTCCCCCATCTCCCCCCCTTTCCCCCATCCCCCTCCTTCCCCCATCCCCCTCCTCTTTCCCCATCCCCCTCCTCTTTCCCCATCTCCCCCCCTCTTTCCCCCATCTCTCCCCCCTCTTTCCCCATCTCCCCCCCTCTTTCCCCCATCTCCCCCCCTCTTTCCCCCATCTCCCCCCCCTCTTTCCCCCATCTCCCCCCCCTCTTTCCCCCATCTCCCCCCCCTCTTTCCCCCACCCCCCCCCCTCTTTCCCCCATCTCCCCCCCCCCTCTTTCCCCCATCTCCCCCCCCCTCTTTCCCCCATCTCCCCCCATCTCCCCCCCCTGTCTTGCATGTCTAGCACGTTTTCTTGGATCTGTCTCACTGACCCTTTAAAGGGCAGTGCCAGGCCGGGGCGGCCATATGTAAACCCCGCAGTAAAGCCAGACCCTGTGACTTTTACTAGTGTCAGGATCCTGAGCGTGACGCGGGCGGAAAACTTTTCGTCAATACTTGTAAAAACAAAACCGAAACACGGCTAGATTTCTTTAAATGGGTTAGTTAAATGATTGCGGCCATTAATCACCATTAATCACCATCAATCAGTGCATATTATGTCAAAGTTTTAAAGCCAATATAAAAACTAGCACAAACTCTGCATTAATCTTGGGCCGGATTAATATGGCGCCTCTGATGATTTTTCCAGGTCCGTTACAGCACATCTGGTTTCGATTCTGTGCCCCTTACACCCCTTCAGTGCTGGAAGGACGGCTTTAAACAGGGGAGCGCAAACTTTTGGAGCTGTGCCCCCCTGCCTGCTCCCCCTCACCTTATATGGCGGCGTCATTTGACGCCGCGGGGTCACGTGATCCGGTTGCCATGGAAACGGCCGTGTGACGTCACTCGACGTGACACGCGGCGTCAAGTGACGACCACGTTGCCATAGCAACCCGCCTTACCAGCTGCAGAATCACGGTACGTGAGTTGCAGAGGCCTCGCAGGATCCACCGGCATTTAATTTAAATGCCTCTGCAACCGCCTGCGTCCCCCCCAACAAATCCAGCGTCCCCCACTTTGTGCACCGCTGAATTAACCAATGAACGATTTTATTTGTATGCACACCTACCTATATATACACACATCTCCTGGCCGTGTCCTGTCTGTTTCCTCTGCCCGTGTCCCATCTCTGTTACCTCTGCCCGTGCCCCGTCTGTGTCCCCTGCCCGTGTCCCGTCTCTGTGTCTCCTGCCCTTGTCCTGTATCTCCTGCCCTTGTCCTGTATCTCCTGCCCTTGTCCTGTATCTCCTGCCCTTGTCCTGTATCTCCTGCCCTGGTCCCGTATCTCCTGCCCTGGTCCCGTATCTCCTGTCCGTGTCCCGTATCTCCTGTCCGTGTCCCGTATCCTGTCCGTGTCCCGTATCTCCTGCCCGTGTCCCGTATCTCCTGCCCTGGTCCCGTATCTCCTGTCCGTGTCCCGTATCTCCTGTCCGTGTCCCGTATCTCCTGTCCGTGTCCCGTATCTCTGTATCCCGTATCTCCTGCCTCTGTCCCCTCTCTGTGTCCTCTGCCCTGGTCCCGTATCTCCTGTCCGTGTCCCGTATCTCCTGTCCGTGTCCCGTATCCTGTCCGTGTCCCGTATCTCCTGCCCGTGTCCCGTATCTCCTGCCCTGGTCCCGTATCTCCTGTCCGTGTCCCGTATCTCCTGTCCGTGTCCCGTATCTCCTGTCCGTGTCCCGTATCTCTGTATCTCGTATCTCCTGCCTCTGTCCCCTCTCTGTGTCCTCTGCCCTTGTCCCGTATCTCCTGCTCGTGTCCCGTTTCTGTGTCCTCTGCTCTTGTCCCGTATCTCCTGCCCGTGTCCCATCTCTGTGTCCCGTATCTCCTGCCCATGTCCCATCTCTTTGTCCCGTATCTCCTGCCCGTGTCCCATCTCTGTGTCTCATGCCCGTGTCCCATATCTCCTGCCCGTGTCCCATCTCTGTGTCCCGTATCTCCTGCCAGTGTCCCATCTCTGTGTCCCGTATCTCCTGCCCGTGTTCCATATCTCCTGCCCGTATCTCCTGCCAGTGTCCCATCTCTGTGTCCCGTATCTCCTGCCCGTGTCCCATCTCTGTGTCTCATGCCCGTGTCCCATATCTACTGCCCTTGTCCCGTATCTCCTGCCCGTGTCCCATATCTGTGTCCCCTGCCCATGTCCCGTATCTCCTGCCAGTGTCCTATATCTGTGTCCCGTATCTCCTGCCCGTGTCCCATCTCTGTGTCCCGTATCTCCTGCCCGTGTCCTATCTCTGTGTCCTCTGCCCTTGTCCCGTATCTCCTGCCCGTGTCTCCTGCCCTTGTCCCGTATCTCCTGCCCGTGTCCCATCTCTGTGTCCTCTGCCCTTGTCCCGTATCTCCTACCTGTGTCCTCCCGTATCTCCTGCCCGTGTCCCATTTCTGTGTCCTCTGCCCTTGTCCCGTATCCTGCCCGTGTCCCATATCTGTGTCCCCTGCCCATGTCCCGTATCTCCTGCCAGTGTCCCATCTCTGTGTCCCGTATCTCCTGCCCGTGTCCCATCTCTGTGTCCCGTATCTCCTGCCCGTGTCCCATATCTGTGTCCCGTATCTCCTGCCCGTGTCCCATATCTGTGTCCCGTATCTCCTGCCCGTGTCCCATCTCTGTGTGTCCTCTGCCCTTGTCCCGTATCTCCTGCCCGTGTCCCATATCTGTGTCCCGTATCTCCTGCCCGTGTCCCGTATCTGTGTCCCATATCTACTGCCCGTGTCCCATATCTGTGTCCCATATCTACTGCCCATGTCCCGTATCTGTGTCCCGTATCTCCTGCCTGTGTCCCATATCTGTGTCCCGTATCTCCTGCCCGTGTCCCATATCTGTGTCCCGTATCTCCTGCCAGTGTCCCATCTCTGTGTCCCGTATCTCCTGCCCGTGTCCCATCTCTGTGTCCCGTATCTCCTGCCAGTGTCTCATCTCTGTGTCCCGTATCTCCTGCCCGTGTCCCATATCTGTGTCCCATATCTGTGTCCCGTATCTCCTGCCCGTGTCCCATCTCTGTGTCCCGTATCTCCTGCCAGTGTCCCATCTCTGTGTCCCGTATCTCCTGCCCGTGTCCCATCTCTGTGTCCCGTATCTCCTGCCCGTGTCCCATATCTGTGTCCCGTATCTCCTGCCCGTGTCCCATATCTGTGTCCCGTATCTCCTGCCCGTGTCCCATATCTGTGTCCCGTATCTCCTGCCAGTGTCCCATATCTGTGTCCCGTATCTCCTGCCCGTGTCCCATCTCTGTGTCCCGTATCTCCTGCCAGTATCCCATCTGTGTCCCGTATCTCCTGCCCGTGTCCCATCTCTGTGTCCATATGTTTGTTAAACTCTTGACATGATGTCAGCTGTAAACAGCGCCTGAGTCTCCCAAAGCAGCCAGCAGGAGGGAGGGAGTAGAGGTGAGGAAGGGGGGTGGGGGCGCAAGGGGTCGGGCATCCTGCTGCCCTCAGCCCAGGCTGGCATGACAAATCAGTTAAGGAGGCGCGGGAAACACCAGCATGTCCACTAAAGATGGCATGGAGCAGACTTCGGTGTTAGAAATGCCCCTTCCCTGGTTATCTGATCTATAAATAAGACGTGTCCCCTTCACTGCTGGCGGGGGAGAAAGAGGGGGAGCACAGGGAAGAGAGGAGGAGGGGGGAGCACGGGAGAAAGGAGAGGAGCATGGAAAAGGAGGGAGGGAGCGCAGGGGAGGGGGGAGCGCAAGGAGGGAGGGCTGGAGAACACACAGAGAGAGAGGAGGGGAGCACGAGGGGGAAGGAGGGTGGGGAGCACAAGGGGGAAGGAGGGTGGGGAGCACAAGGGGGAAGGAGGGTGGGAGCACAAGGGGGAGGGATGGGGGAGCACGAGGGGGAGGGATGGGGGAGCACGAGGGGGAGGGATGGGGGAGCACGAGGGGGAGGGAGGGGGGAGCACAAGGGGAGGGGGGAGCACAAGAGGGAGGGGGGAGCACAAGGGGAGGGGGGAGCACAGGAGGGGGAGGGAGCGAGCTTCTGTATGACTTCTATAAAAAGATGTTTATTAGCCGTGTATACAAGGTTTAGAAAAACTGGAAAATTCATTATTTTAATGAATGAGGTTTGCATAAAATCAGGCACCGCACACACCACACACCACACACCGCTCAGCGCAAACCGCAGCACACCACACAGCACACACCGCTCAGCGCAAACCACACACCACACACCGCTCAGCGCAAACCGCAGCACACCACAACACAATGCACAGCTCACACCACCACACAGCACACCAAACAGCTCACCACAGCACACCACACAACAGAGCTCACCACACAGCGCACAGCACAGCTCACTGCACAGCACACAGCACAGCACACAGCACACACCACACAGCGCACCGCCGCAGATGCTGCTCACCCTTTCTTTTTAACCCCTGCTTTGCCAGACTCCCTAGCCTCTCCTTGCAGACCCCCTCCCCCCCCCCCCTGCTGGCAGTGCAAGGGTTATTACTATCTTCTAGGCCCGTGTCTCGCGGTCCCTGCTGCCTGGTTGCCGTGGAGACGCAGCATCGTGCTCAGGCGGGTGCAGAATGGGAGATGAGAGCGGTATTATCATGAATAACAAAATACTCTGATACTCCACATCCCCTGCGACACGTGTGAGCCACTCCACACAACACGGACCTCGGTGAGAGGGGGGCAGGGGGAGCATTGTGTGTATATAACATCCCCCGCGACCCGCCATACGGTGATTCAGACAAACGCTGCAGCTTGCCACTGCAAAACGGGGCTGAGAATGCAGCAGGCGTTCCTGGAGGCATTCCGATGTATGCCGCTCCACCCACCACCGCACGCTGGCATGCAGCTCTTAACGAGCACCCTGAGGCTAATTGCCTTTGTTTCCTGTAATTATGTCGTTAATTAGGCTCAGCACAGGGCTGAATAATAATCAAGCCGTTTCCCAGCTGAGCCAGGCCCCCGAGGAGTCTGGGATACAGAGAGGATTCTGCCGGTGACATGCAGCCACATCTGGGCATCAATAATACATGCGCCCACCCCCCCATCCTCAACGCCTCCAGTGATGGGCCCTCTGACACCCACTGGTGTCTCACTCATACTTCCAGTCTCCAGTGGGAAGGGCCGCATCACACATGCGGGGGATCGTCCCGACCTGAGGGGTCTCGTCCTTTCCTGGGGGGCTCATCCCATCGTGGGGGGGCTCATCCCATCGTGGGGGGGCTCATCCCATCGTGGGGGGGCTCGTCCCGTCCTGGGGAGTCTAGTCCCGTCCTGGGGGGTCTCGTCCCCACCTGAGGGGTCTCGTCCTTTCCTGGGGGGGACTCGTCCTTTCCTGGGGGGCTCATCCCATCGTGGGGGGGCTCGTCCCGTCCTGGGGAGTCTAGTCCTGTCCTGGGGGTGCTTGTCCCATCCCCCGTCCTGAGGGGTCTCGTCCTTTCCTGGGGGGGCTCGTCCTGTCCTGGGGGGGCTCGTCCTTTCCTTGGGAGGGGGGGAAATCAACCATTCCTGGGGGGGACTCGTCCTTTGCTGGGGGGGGACTCGTCCTGTGCAGTAAGAGCTCCGCTTGCCTCAGAAAATCCTAATATGCAAAGAAAGTGAGGAAACTTCCCGGCGTGCGCCGGTCGGCAGGAAACATCCCGGTGTGCGCCGGTCGGCAGGAAACATCCCGGCGTGCGCCGGTCGGCAGGAAACATCCCGGCGTGCGCCGGTCGGCAGGAAACATTCCGGCGTGCGCCGGTCGGCAGGAAACATCCCGGCGTGCGCCGGTCGGCAGGAAACATCCCGGTGTGCGCCGGTCCGCAGGAAAACACCAATCGGTGCCGGATTACTGCCGACAAAGTTTTTTTTTTTTTTTAAATCACAATGAATTTTTCTTGGGAATAAAGGGATCGGTGTCTCCGGTGCTCGAGCCGCGTCTCCGGGTTCTTACTGGCTCACGTCAACCTGTCCGGAGCCGTCCACAAGTGTGGCCTTAACCTCTTCCTGTAGCACACACCCCCTCCCCCCACAACACCCCCTCCCCCAACCCCTAATGGGATCAGCTGTGCGGCTGCACCATACTCCACCCTGATGTATACTCCGTCCCGCAATCAGCAGCCGCGTCACCTTTCTGTTTCAGCACTGCCATTCCCTTTAGTACAGGGGGGTGGGCCAAATCCAGTCCTCAAGGGCCACCAACAGGTCAGGTTTTCAGGATATCCCTGCTTCAGCACAGGCGGCTCAGTTGTTGACTGCCACCTGTGCTGAAGCAGGGATACCATAAAAACCTGACCTGTTGGTGGCCCTTGAGGAGCGGTGTTGACATCCCCCGCTGCAGACTGTAATCTCTCATGCGCACGGACCCCATTACCTTCTGTATCTGTCTGTGCATGTTTCTCATTACTTGTACGTAACTATCCCCTCTCTGCGCCCCCTTTGTACCCCGCTATCCCCTCTCTGCGCCCCCTTTGTACCCCCCTGCAGAATGTGTTGGCGCTTTGCAACATAATACCAGTTCCTGTGCTGGGCGAAGGGTTAAATCACTAAAGAGAACAACGAGCGTCTCAGGAGGGGAACGGGTGCATTTCTTTATTTGTTTTAGTGCAGAATTATGGCACCAATAACCGGGTCTGGGGGCCGGGGGGCTTCTCATGCAAACGCGTTACTCAAATATCTGTGCCGGCTGCATCATTACAGCGCCCGACGCCCTCGTGGGGAGGGGGAGGGGGGGGTGCAGGGTCAGCGGGCAGCTGCAGGGTTAGCGGAGAGGGTGGCACGCTCCCCTGCAGCGCCCCCAGCTGCCCGCCCTCTGAACACACACACATCTGTGTCACAGCGCGGGCGCCCTGCCTCCCGGGGAGGCCCCTGGATACAGCTTCCCCTGGCTGCGTGCCGGGCTCCGTGCTGACACGAGCGGAGGCAGAGCCGGGTCACGCTGCGTCGGTCTCTGATCGGCAGATGTTAGCGCGACGCTGCCAGCTCACCGCGGGCTTTCAGGGGCGCCGCAGAACATGCACACACTGCGTGGAGCGCTGCCCGGCTCAGGCACGCCACTGTGACACCGGACACGGGGGGGGGGGGGGGGGCAGAGAGGACATGCCACCCCCAACCTGGCACCACATGGGGATAGGATTGTCCCTGGTTGTTACACAAAGCGGTTGTTGCCCACACACCCTTCCCTCTACTGACCCCCCCACTTCCCGCACCCCCCCCCCTCCCCCAAAATTGTCAGCGATCGACTTTGGAGCTGGTCTCCCACTTCCAAGACCAGCCCTTTTAAACCAGAGGGCTGCTCCCCCCCCTTCCAGCCGATCCCCCCCCCCCCCCAGCCGATCCCCCCCGTCAGTTCTCTCTGAACCTTTGGGAAGGGCCCAGTTCCGAGGCTGGTGTCATCGCAGGCCCACCCGGCTCAGCCTGGGGGGTGCCAGCTCGCCTGGTAACATTGTAGCAGTTGCCAAGGGGAGAGGGGGTGGGGGGGAGGGTAATTGGGATAATTAGCCTGTTGTCTGGTATTAGCGGCCCCAGCGTCCCATTTAATATATTACGGCGTTCCCCAGCGAGCCTGTGTACTCTGCCTGTGCTTCCTCAGGGTATGGTGAGGGGGGCTGGGGAGGGGGGGGGGGGGGAGAGATCCTCTTTCTCTTCCCCCCGCAGGCCAAGACTTGCCCTCCTCTTCTCTCTGATCCCCCCTCTCCCCCCTCCTGTGTGTACCTGACCCGCTGAATGGTGCCAAATAAAAATCAACATTTGCAAAAGCTTTTAAAAAAAGAGGAGAGAAATACCTGCCAGGCGGAGCGTGGACGTGCACGCGCAACGCGGGGTTAAACGCCGTCATCACGCGCAAAGCACCAACACATTCTGTAGCGCGGTACAAAGAGAGCGACACTAGTGACAAAAAATCTCTCTTAAAGCAGTGGTGGCCAACTGCAGTCCTCAAGGGCCCCCAACAGGTCAGGTTTTCAGGATATCCCAGCTTCAGCACAGGTGGCTCAATCAGAGGCTGATTGAGCCACCTGTGCAGAAGCAGGGACTGGTGGAGCCACCTGTGCTGAAGCAGGGACTGATGGAGCCACCTGTGCTGAAGCAGGGACTGATGGAGCCACCTGTGCTGAAGCAGGGATATCCTGAAAACCTGACCTGTTGGTAGCCCTTGAAGACTGGAGTTTCCCCCCCCACCCCCCCGGCAGGAGATCGGCAAAGCTGCTTCCAGGCCGAGGGACAGAAATACTAAGTGCAGGTAATTTCTACCTGTGCCGTGAGGGAGAGACACAGCCGGTCAAGGCCAGTTATTGAGAGACAGAATATAGCGACCGGCGTTCCCGTTCCTGACCGGACGCGTAACGAAGTCCCGCGCCTGGGCTTCAGCGCAATGTATCCGGGACGCACTGGGCAGCGGACGCTTCGCAGATTTCAGAGAGCAGTAAGGTATTGCGGAGGTTGCGTTACCTTTTCATGACCGCGGAGGTCACTTCGTCAGATAAACGATGACGTCTGCAGCGCAACATTAAGTGGGCGGGGCTACCGGGGAGGGAAAAAAACATCTTTCCCTCAACAGGTTGCAGGTTTTGCACTTTTTGCACCTGGTTAATAATGTATCCGACTGTGGAGGGCAATTTAACAGGGAGGGAGCGCAAAGTAAAACCGCGACGCCCCGATGTACGAATGGGCGCTGAGCCTCCGCACACGTTCGCTTCCATTCAAATGAATGGGAGGTAAAGCGTAGCACCACTTAGCGGATCGGGGCCTTCGTTTGGTCCCGCTGTGGAATGGGAGGAGTCTGGGTCAGGCGGGGGACACGTGTGAGATGTGTGGGGAGGATGTGGGGATCGTGCGAGAGCTTTGTAAGGGATTGTATGTATTTCCCTGAAGAGAATGGCACTCGGAGCGACACCTGCTGGCGGATGCAGAACTTGCAACGATTTAATTCGTGATTTCCACGTGCAGCGAGCGCCCTGCGCCTTTAACAGGACGAATCTCCGCGGGGTGCCACGGAACTACCCCCCCACCCCACTGACTCCGGGTCCACGCAGAGCGGCGGTGTAATAACGCGCAGGGCGGCGGTGTAATAACGCGCAGGGCGGGGGTGTAATAACGCGCAGGGCGGGGGTGTAATAACGCGCAGGGCGGCGGTGTAATAACGCGCAGGGCGGCGGTGTAATAACGCGCAGGGCGGCGGTGTAATAACGCGCAGGGCGGCGGTGTAATAACGCGCAGGGCGGCGGTGTAATAACTCGCAGGGCGGCGGTGTAATAACGCGCAGGGCGGCGATGTAATAACGCGCAGGGCGGCGGTGTAATAACTCGCAGGGCGGCGGTGTAATAACGCGCAGGGCGGCGGTGTAATAACGCGCAGGGCGGGGGTGTAATAACGCGCAGGGCGGCGGTGTAATAACGCGCAGGGCGGCGGTGTAATAACGCGCAGGGCGGCGGTGTAATAACGCGCAGGGCGGCGGTGTAATAACGCGCAGAGCGGCGGTGTAATAACGCGCAGGGCTGCGGTGTAATAACTCGCAGGGCGGCGGTGTAATAACGCGCAGGGCGGCGGTGTAATAACGCGCAGGGCGGCGGTGTAATAACGCGCAGGGCTGCGGTGTAATAACGCGCAGAGCGGCGGTGTAATAACGCGCAGGGCTGCGGTGTAATAACGCGCAGGGCGGCGGTGTAATAACGCGCAGGGCGGCGGTGTAATAACGCGCAGGGCGGCGGTGTAATAACGCGCAGGGCGGGGGTGTAATAACGCGCAGGGCGGCGGTGTAATAACGCGCAGGGCGGCGGTGTAATAACGCGCAGGGCTGCGGTGTAATAACTCGCAGGGCGGCGGTGTAATAACGCGCAGGGCGGCGGTGTAATAACGCGCAGGGCGGCGGTGTAATAACGCGCAGGGCTGCGGTGTAATAACTCGCAGGGCGGCGGTGTAATAACGCGCAGGGCGGGGGTGTAATAACTCGCAGGGCGGGGGTGTAATAACGCGCAGGGCGGCGGTGTAATAACGCGCAGGGCGGCGGTGTAATAACGCGCAGGGCTGCGGTGTAATAACTCGCAGGGCGGCGGTGTAATAACGCGCAGGGCGGCGGTGTAATAACGCGCAGGGCGGCGGTGTAATAACGCGCAGGGCGGCGGTGTAATAACACGCAGGGCGGCGGTGTAATAACACGCAGGGCGGCGGTGTAATAACTCGCAGGGCGGCGGTGTAATAACGCGCAGAGCGGCGGTATAATAACGCGCAGGACGGCGGTGTAATAACGCGCAGGGCGGCGGTGTAATAACACGCAGGGCGGCGGTGTAATAACGCGCAGGGCGGCGGTGTAATAACGCGCAGGGCGGCGGTGTAATAACGCGCAGGGCGGCGGTGTAATAACTCGCAGGGCGGCGGTGTAATAACGCGCAGGGCGGCGGTGTAATAACGCGCAGGGCGGCGGTGTAATAACTCGCAGGGCGGCGGTGTAATAACGCGCAGGGCGGCGGTGTAATAACGCGCAGGGCGGCGGTGTAATAACGCGCAGGGCGGGGGTGTAATAACGCGCAGGGCGGCGGTGTAATAACGCGCAGGGCGGGGGTGTAATAACGCGCAGGGCGGCGGTGTAATAACGCGCAGAGCGGCGGTGTAATAACGCGCAGGGCTGCGGTGTAATAACGCGCAGGGCGGCGGTGTAATAACGCGCAGGGCGGCGGTGTAATAACGCGCAGGGCGGGGGTGTAATAACGCGCAGGGCGGCGGTGTAATAACGCGCAGGGCGGCGATGTAATAACGCGCAGGGCGGCGGTGTAATAACGCGCAGGGCGGCGGTGTAATAACGCGCAGGGCGGCGGTGTAATAACGCGCAGGGCGGCGGTGTAATAACGCGCAGGGCGGCGGTATAATAACACGCAGGGCGGCGATGTAATAACGCGCAGGGCGGCGATGTAATAACGCGCAGGGCGGCGGTGTAATAACGCGCAGGGCGGCGGTGTAATAACGCGCAGGGCGGCGGTGTAATAACTCGCAGGGCGGCGGTGTAATAACGCGCAGGGCGGCGGTGTAATAACGCGCAGGGCGGCGGTGTAATAACGCGCAGGGCGGCGGTGTAATAACGCGCAGGGCGGCGGTGTAATAACGCGCAGGGCGGGGGTGTAATAACGCGCAGGGCGGGGGTGTAATAACGCGCAGGGCGGCGGTGTAATAACGCGCAGGGCGGCGGTGTAATAACGCGCAGGGCGGCGGTGTAATAACGCGCAGGGCGGCGGTGTAATAACGCGCAGGGCGGCGGTGTAATAACGCGCAGGGCGGGGGTGTAATAACACGCAGGGCGGCGGTGTAATAACACGCAGGGCGGCGGTGTAATAACGCGCAGGGCGGCGGTGTAATAACGCGCAGGGCGGGGGTGTAATAACACGCAGGGCGGAGGTGTAATAACGCGCAGGGCGGCGGTGTAATAACGCGCAGGGCGGCGGTGTAATAACGCGCAGGGCGGCGGTGTAATAACGCGCAGGGCGGCGGTGTAATAACGCGCAGGGCGGCGGTGTAATAACGCGCAGGGCGGCGGTGTAATAACTCGCAGGGCGGCGGTGTAATAACGCGCAGAGCGGCGATGTAATAACACGCAGGGCGGCGATGTAATAACGCGCAGGGCGGCGGTGTAATAACGCGCAGGGCGGCGGTGTAATAACGCGCAGGGCGGCGGTGTAATAACGCGCAGGGCGGCGGTGTAATAACGCGCAGGGCGGCGGTGTAATAACGCGCAGGGCGGCGGTGTAATAACGCGCAGGGCGGCGGTGTAATAACGCGCAGAGCGGCGGTATAATAACGCGCAGGACGGCGGTGTAATAACGCGCAGGGCGGCGGTGTAATAACACGCAGGGCGGCGGTGTAATAACGCGCAGGGCGGCGGTGTAATAACGCGCAGGGCGGCGGTGTAATAACGCGCAGGGCGGCGGTGTAATAACGCGCAGGGCGGCGGTGTAATAACGCGCAGGGCGGCGGTGTAATAACGCGCAGGACGGCGGTGTAATAACGCGCAGGGCGGCGGTGTAATAACGCGCAGGGCGGCGGTGTAATAACGCGCAGGGCGGCGGTGTAATAACGCGCAGGGCGGCGGTGTAATAACGCGCAGGGCGGCGGTGTAATAACGCGCAGGGCGGCGGTGTAATAACGCGCAGGGCGGCGGTGTAATAACGCGCAGGGCGGCGGTGTAATAACGCGCAGGGCGGCGGTGTAATAACGCGCAGGGCGGCGGTGTAATAACGCGCAGGGCGGCGGTGTAATAACTCGCAGGGCGGCGGTGTAATAACGCGCAGGGCGGCGGTGTAATAACTCGCAGGGCGGGGGTGTAATAACGCGCAGGGCTGCGGTGTAATAACGCGCAGGGCGGCGGTGTAATAACGCGCAGGGCGGCGGTGTAATAACTCGCAGGGCGGCGGTGTAATAACTCGCAGGGCGGCGGTGTAATAACGCGCAGGGCGGGGGTGTAATAACTCGCAGGGCGGCGGTGTAATAACGCGCAGGGCGGCGGTGTAATAACTCGCAGGGCGGGGGTGTAATAACACGCAGGGCGGCGGTGTAATAACGCGCAGGGCGGCGGTGTAATAACTCGCAGGGCGGCGGTGTAATAACTCGCAGGGCGGCGGTGTAATAACGCGCAGGGCGGCGGTGTAATAACGCGCAGGGCGGCGGTGTAATAACGCGCAGGGCGGCGGTGTAATAACGCGCAGGGCGGCGGTGTAATAACGCGCAGGGCGGCGGTGTAATAACGCGCAGGGCGGCGGTGTAATAACGCGCAGGGCGGCGGTGTAATAACGCGCAGGGCGGCGGTGTAATAACTCGCAGGGCGGCGGTGTAATAACGCGCAGGGCGGCGGTGTAATAACGCGCAGGGCGGCGGTGTAATAACGCGCAGGGCGGCGGTGTAATAACGCGCAGGGCGGCGGTGTAATAACGCGCAGGGCGGCGGTGTAATAACTCGCAGGGCGGCGGTGTAATAACGCGCAGGGCGGCGGTGTAATAACTCGCAGGGCGGCGGTGTAATAACTCGCAGGGCGGCGGTGTAATAACGCGCAGGGCGGCGGTGTAATAACGCGCAGGGCGGCGGTGTAATAACGCGCAGGGCGGCGGTGTAATAACGCGCAGGGCGGCGGTGTAATAACGCGCAGGGCGGCGGTGTAATAACTCGCATGGCGGCGGTGTAATAACGCGCAGGGCGGCGGTGTAATAACGCGCAGGGCGGCGGTGTAATAACGCGCAGGGCGGCGGTGTAATAACGCGCAGGGCGGCGGTGTAATAACGCGCAGGGCGGCGGTATAATAACACGCAGGGCGGCGATGTAATAACGCGCAGGGCGGAGGTGTAATAACGCGCAGGGCGGCGGTATAATAACACGCAGGGCGGCGATGTAATAACGCGCAGGGCGGCGATGTAATAACGCGCAGGGCGGAGGTGTAATAACGCGCAGGGCGGCGGTGTAATAACACGCAGGGCGGCGGTATAATAACACGCAGGGCGGCGGTGTAATAACGCGCAGGGCGGCGGTGTAATAACGCGCAGGGCGGCGGTATAATAACACGCAGGGCGGCGGTGTAATAACACGCAGGGCGGCGGTGTAATAACACGCAGGGCGGCGGTATAACGCGCAGGGCGGCGGTGTAATAACACGCAGGGCGGCGGTATAATAACACGCAGAGCGGCGGTTAGAGTTCACGATTGTGCAATGGAATTTAGGACGCGGCCTCTGTAACCGTGTGACGTTTTCTGCAGAGCTGCAGCACATCCGCAGAATTGCGCGGGACATGGCAGGAACATGCGGTAACTGGGTCAGTGCGCCAGTTCTGCGCCGGACTGACCACAATTCCTGCTGAGAATTATGTCCATCTCTTAATGCACACCGCCCTCCGGTGGCCACTGTGTGGAACTGCAGAGTACAAACACACACCTTGAGGGCTAAACCGGAGACTTTTTGCAATGTATTTATTTTATTTATATGTATTTCTCTTACCTTTTCCAGCGGCATCCTCTCCTGCAAAGTCCAGTCAACGTGGCTCGTCGACGTCAAATGGCACCGCGTCGCCATGACGCCTTATTGTGCTGAGGCGTCACGTGACGTCCCGTTGTCATGGCAACACACTGCAGGGGGAGATGCCGCCGCCCGGAGATTTCTCTGGTAAAACCCATAGTTTGGAGATACGCGACCGAAACCCGTACTCTGCGTGTCACACCCGGAGTGGTGGCGCCCCTGACGGTACTTAACAAGACTATTTACACAAATGGACCCCTCCTTACAAACAAACGCCCTGCACGTGGGCAGGGCGCACCGAGCGTTGGGGTCACAACTTGCAGACGTTCTGGTGACACTTTATTCCTTGGTAGTAGAACAGTGGGGGGGATGTAGGGATCAAGAATATATCGAATTTGAGGATTCTAAATGACAGATATTCCAAGACCTCTGAAGATCCAATATCTCGAGAAGAGTCCTACCCCCTGGGGCGACGAGAAAATGAGGTACGCTACAGATGGACATTTCCCTTCCACCTGGGAGAAGCGGAAGCGTTTCTGGAGGTCGTGGACCTGAATCGACAGACGGGACTGCAAGGCAAAAAGACCCCCACAAACCGGGAACACGTCAGGGGAAGCACACAGAGGAGAGGAACGAGAGAGAGGTGACGGAGCGGAAGAGACTAGGACCGTCGCCCATAGCCGAGGGTGGAAAAACGAGCCGTCCTTCTGGACAAGGAGTCTTAGGAGGGAGGCCAGGGGCAGCCGAACGAGATGTCCATTACGAGACATAAAGAGACTGCAGACGATATGGGTAGAAGCCGGAGCACAGCCAGGATCCAGGATGAAAAAATAAAGACTCCAGAGCAACCTCAGATATTGATGAATTTATTGAGTGTAGCTCACGATGGAAGGTGAAAAAACGCACCTACGCGTTTCGCCCGTGAGGACTTTATCAAGGTGTGAGTTACATATAAAAAAAAAAAACACTTTTATCGTTTACTTTATCGCGCCACTCATTGCCAGGAGTGACACCATCGGCGTGCCCCAGAAACGGGTCGCGCTGACGCAACGGCAGCCCCATAGGCCCTGAGTGTCAGCTGGCCAAAAATAAAACAAACTTTAATCAGTCCCTAAACGGACAAACATAATTAAAACAGGAATAAAACAATGAAAACATAGACACTAAATTAACAGTCATACTTATAGATACTTAAAATAATATGCATAGATGATATAAAATGTTGAAAAGACAAATAGACAATAACACATTAGCACATAACTACTTCTTAAAGCCATTCATGTACCCAAGTACATATTTAATCCAGTCTAATCAGTGATATAGAGTAACCCACTTTCACCTACATTGAGTATCAGTTTTAAAGTATATAGTCCTGCAGATCTAACAAAAGACTATAAGATTATGAGCAATTCAAATGCAAGTTATAAGCACATATTAGATCAGCGGTGCGCAAACTGGGGGGCGCGACCCCCAGGGGGGGCGGGGCGCGAGACTGCCGACGGGGGGCGCGGGGTTTACAGAGGCCCCGCGCGCTTCCCGAAGGCACTTAAATTAAGTGCCGGGGGAGCTGCAGGGCCTCTGTAAACCTAACTTACCGTGGCTCCGGCGGCTTCCTCCCTGCGTCGCCATGGCAACGCGACGTCAAAATGACGCTGCGAGGTCATGTTACGTCACGTTGCTATGGCAACGTGACGTCATTACGCCGGAGCGCGGGTAAGTTGGGGTTGGGGGGGGCGCGGGAGTGAGGGGACAGCCGGCAGGGGGGCGCAGGGAAAAAAGTTTGCGCCCCCCTGTATTAGATACCCAAAGGATATATAGGAAAAAAACAGAACATGAGGTTGAGATATAATCCATAATGGTATATTTATTTATTTATAAAATGTTTTACCAGGAAATAATATATTGAGAGTTACCTCTCGTTTTCAAGTATGTCCTGGGTATAGAGTTAATATCTTATACTATATCTTATACTATATTAGTGAAAGCACTGTATGTTTGCCTGCCTGCCTGCATGCATACCTGCCTGGATGTCCGGTGTCCCTAGGGGAAATCTCATTGGTCCCTTGGCCCGCCCGCCCCCGCACACCTCTCATTGGCCTGAGGCGGAGTGACGGCCCAAAGGACACACAGGGACACACACACACACAGGGAACACAGGGACACACACACACAGGGGGGGGACACACACACACAGGGACACACACACACACAGGGACACACACACACAGTGACAGACACACACACAGTGACACACACACACACACACACTGTTACATACATTAGCGGGGCTCACGGTGTTAGCAGCACCCGCGCGCACCTCCTCCTCTCCCCGTATCTCCCGCGCTTTCACCCCGACCCCCCCCTCCCCCGGCGCCGCTACAGTCAGCGGGACACACACACTATTATTACCCCTTCAGCGCCCCCCCCCCCCCGCCCACCCCCCCCCCACCCAGTGTCAGCGGCCGTGCGAGACCCCCCTCTATATCTCCCACCTCTCCCCCCCCCCCACACATATACATGCCCCCCCCCTCCCCGGCGCTACAACTCACCCCTCCCCGGCGGGGGAACAGCCAGTGGCCAGGCAGGCTGCCTCGCGGCGCCGAGTGCCCAAGATGGCGGCGCCCGGGACACAGCGAGGGAGCGGCCACAACACGCTGCCTCCCGCCTCAGATCCACGTGGGACCTGCCGGATGGGTGAGTGAGCGGCCTTCACCTCCCCTCCACCCCCCCCCCCTCCAGTGTCAGTGTCTCCCCGATACCCCCCCCCCCCCCCGGCGCCGCTACAGTCAGCGGGGGAGCGAGCGAGCGCCCGGGACACAGCGGGAGAGCGGCCACAACACGCTGCCTCTCCGCCTCCCTCTAGGAGAGATAACATACATATTCTATAAGGTATGGGAGCCCTGGAACTCAAGGGAGACACGAGTGATCTGGGTTTCCTGTGGTGGAATATGAATATGGTTATGGGCCGGCTGAGAGTTGGCGATTCTGTCAGGGAAATGAACATAACAGTATTAAGGTATTATGTATGTAATAGTATTGTTGCACATGGCACTCAGTCTCTCTCTCTCCCCCCCCCCCCCCCCCCCCCACCACACCTCCCTTTTTATTTCAGTTCTTTGAAAAACAATAATTAAAAAAAAGGTTGGACATTTTTTTTAGGAAGGAAAGGTATGCAGGGATATAGCAAATAAGTAAACATGGGAAGGATGTTGATCCAGGGAGTAATCTGATTGCCAATTCTTGGAGTCGGGAAGGAATTTATTTTCCCCCTTATGAGATATCATTGGAAGATATAACACTGGGGGTGTGTGTTTGCCTTCCTCTGGATCAATATACTGTAAGTACAAATATAGGAAAAAGTATCTGTCGTCTAAATTCAGCATAGGTTGGACTTGATCTTTTTTCAACCTCATCTACTATGCAATTTTCTAACTGTCACCTCATCCACAGTAATTATGCAACTATGTAACTATAAAATGCATTGAGGCATTTCAGGACTTTGTGGGGTTTTATTTCTCAGTTACCAGATATGTTATCAGTGTTCAGTATTCCTCTGTATGAGGAACAGGAGCGACCGCACAAATTATAATGATTCAATGAATGTGTTTCTTGGTGAAGATTACCCCCAAATATCTACCTAATAAAATAACAGAAGAACTGCAAATCGAGGGCCTCTGTGGAGATCAGTATTACAATGCCCGTCCCGGACACCGCGCCCGTCCCGGACACCGCGCCCGTCCCGGACACGTCCCCCGGACACCGCGCCCCGGACACCGCGCCCGTCCCCCGGACACGTCCCCCGGACACCGCGCCCGTCCCGGACACCGCGCCCGTCCCCCGGACACCGCGCCCGTCCCCCGGACACCGCGCCCGTCCCGGACACGTCCCCCGGACACCGCGCCCGTCCCCCGGACACCGCGCCCGTCCCCCGGACACCGCGCCCGTCCCCCGGACACCGCGCCCGTCCCCCGGACACCGCGCCCGTCCACCGGACACCGCGCCCGTCCCCCGGACACCGCGCCCGTCCCCCGGACACCGCGCCCGTCCCCCGGACACCGCGCCCGTCCCGGACACCGCGCCCGTCCCGGACACGTCCCCCGGACACCGCGCCCCGGACACCGCGCCCGTCCCCCGGACACGTCCCCCGGACACCGCGCCCGTCCCGGACACCGCGCCCGTCCCCCGGACACCGCGCCCGTCCCCCGGACACCGCGCCCGTCCCGGACACGTCCCCCGGACACCGCGCCCGTCCCCCGGACACCGCGCCCGTCCCCCGGACACCGCGCCCGTCCCCCGGACACCGCGCCCGTCCCCCGGACACCGCGCCCGTCCACCGGACACCGCGCCCGTCCCCCGGACACCGCGCCCGTCCCCCGGACACCGCGCCCGTCCCCCGGACACGTCCCCCGGACACCGCGCCCGTGCCCCGGACACCGCGCCCGTCCCCCGGACACCGCGCCCGTCCCCCGGACACCGCGCCCGTCCCCCCGGACACCGCGCCCGTCCCCCGGACACCGCGCCCGTCCCGGACACTGCTCAGCGTACACCAAAGAAAAAAGCTGTTACTTTGTTACACTTTTAATTCAATGTCACAGATTAAATAAAATCTTTCATAGAGTTTGTACACAAACACAGACGAGGACGCCACGTTCTTCATGTATCCTGCGTGAGGTTGGGTCTTCGGGTTTGGGGGTGAAGTGCACTATTCAGTCTTCCCGAGGTCCCGCGTGGAATCCCGCTGGGCCTCCGCGGGGGGGGGGGGGGGGGGACACACGGACTAACTGCACAGGTCTGTCTCATCTCCCCCCCTCCTGTTGTGCGTGGTGCAGGCAGAGAGCGGACGCCCAGCGGGATTCTCCCCCACGCCTTGAAACCTGGGTGCTCTCTTACACAGCACAGTGCAGAGTAATCTAGCAGGGCTACCAGTGGGAGGAGGAATAGGTAACTGTCTCAGGCTATAAATAAATGGGTGTCTCCGCTTCAGCTCAGGCTGCACTGCGTGGCAATCTTTCTTGGTTTGGTTATTGATAGTTCAGTTTTGCATTAATGAGCAAGTGATTGGGGCACCGCAGGTCCAACTGCCCCAACCAAGACTTCCTGATGCCCCTCTCCTCACTTTGCACTCGCTGCAGATTTCCTGGCTGACCCTGGGGGTCCCTGTGTAGGTGTGTGCAGAGACGCTAGGGAGGGGATGCACAGGAGGGTGGGGGCCCAGTATGGGAGGGGGCTCAGTACGGGATGTCATTCTGATAGTACTGGATCATGTCGTAGGTTCTGCTCCTGGAAAACAAGAATAGGTGGAGTTAGGAAGTGTGCAACGCCGTCAGGTTCAGGGATAAAGGGAAATGTTACACAGAGGGGGATAAACTGCAGCTGCAGGAGGGGGTGTCACTGCAGGGAGAGGGGGAGGTAGGGGAAACAGAGGAGGATAGAGAGAGGGAGGAGGAAGGCAGAGGGGAATATACTGCAGGGACCTGGGGATGGAGGACTGGGCTGCAGGGAGGCGGAGGGAGATGGAAGAAGGGTGCTGAGGAGGGCAGGATGGAGGGCTGCAGGGAGAGGGAGGGGCTGCAGGGAGAGGGAGGGGGCTGCAGGGAGAGGAGGGGTAAGGAGAGGGGAGGGAGATGGAGGAAGGGTGCTGAGGAGGGCAGGCTGGAGGGCTGCAGGGAGAGGGATGGGGGAGGGAGAGGGGTGAGGTGGTAGGGAGGGGAAACAGAGGAGGCTTGAGAGAGGGAGGAGGAAGGCAGAAGGGAATTACTGCAGGGAGCTGGGGATCGAGGACTGGGCTGCAGGGAGGGGGAAGGGAGGCGGAGGGAGATGGAGAAAGGGTGGGGAGGAGGGCAGGCTGGAGGGCTGCAGGGAGAGGGGTGAGGTGGTAGGGAGGGGGAGGAGGAGTAAGGAGAGGGGGAGGGAGGGGGAGGAGGGGTAAGGAGAGGGGGGAGGGAGGGGGCTGCATGGACGGGTGAGGGGTGAGGTGGTAGGGAGGGGGAGGAGGGGTAAGGAGAGGGGGGAGGGAGAGGGTGGCTACAGACCTGTTGCTAAGGAAGCAGTTCTGAATAATCTTCAAAATAAAGCTTGCAGCTTCTCGCTCAGTCATGTTGGCGCTGAAGCGGTGCCTGAGTGAGCAGGAGACACAGGAGATGTAAGGCTGCGCGCCTCGATGAGCCAGGACATAGAGCGCGCAACCGGGATTGCCGAACACACAAAATAATTTTGATTTTGCTGTGCGTCGGCCAGGTTACGCGAGCGGTTCAGCCAATGAGGGCGAACCTCTCGCGTGACATCACGGCCACGCCTCCCCGTCACTTCTCCCCCTAGGCCACAAATCTCCTCTGCAGCAGTGATGCGCGCCTCGCAGAGCCGGAGCGCGGGGCGGCGCGGCGATGTACTCGCCATGTGCAGAGCCGAGCAGTGACTTACTTCAGTAGTTTGATTGTCTGCCCACGGAAGCACGGCAGTCCCGTGTCCAGCATGAGAGTGACCAGTGAGACCACGGCGTCCATGTAAGGCCTGAGACAGCAGGAGAAGCACACAGATCATTTACACCCAAGGTAACGCAGCACGGCCTCCTCCCTGCGGAGACGGCTCGCGGTGTCTTTATCATTAGAGAGAGACAAGAGTCATGTGCCGTCCCAGAGAAGCGCACAGTCAGTGCAGCGCGTGGTAACTTCATAAGAGATGTAACTGTAATGGTCTATACACATGAAAGAGAGACCTGTGAGGATAGGGGAGATCTGTATATCTGAAGGAGAGGCCTGTGAGGTTTGGGGAGATCTGTACATGTGAAGAAGAGACCTGTGAGGTTGGGAAAGCTCTGTACATGTGAATTAGAGACCTGTGAGGTTGGGAAAGCTCTGTACACGTGAAGGAGAGGCCTGTGAGGTTTGGGGAGATCTGTACATGTGTAGAAGAGACCTATGAGGTTTGGGAAGCTCTGTACATGTGAAGAAGAGATCTGTGAGGTTGGGAAAGCTCTGTACACGTGAAGGAGAGACCTGTGAGGTTTGGGGAGATCTGTACATGTGTAGAAGAGACCTATGAGGTTTGGGAAGCTCTGTACATGTGAAGAAGAGATCTGTGAGGTTGGGAAAGCTCTGTACACGTGAAGGAGAGACCTGTGAGGTTTGGGGAGATCTGTACATGTGTAGAAGAGACCTATGAGGTTTGGGAAGCTCTGTACATGTGAAGAAGAGACCTGTGAGGTTGGGAAAGCTCTGTACACGTGAAGGAGAGACCTGTGAGGTTTGGGGAGATCTGTACATGTGTAGAAGACATAGTAACGTGCTGGAAACTACAACTGAAGGTTGCTCGTTTCAGAGAGAGAAAGAATCTCTTTACTGCTTGATTTCTGGGGGAAAAGTGTGAGTGCTGCTATCTTACAGCCCTACATATTCCAGATACATATACACAGGTCACACTATGTTATGTCTTTTCATGACCACGCTGTGAACTTCCTGCGCTCCCCTTGCTGTGGAAGAATACAATCAAGATACAGACTCCAGAACAGTCTATTGAAGGGTTTTGTCTGAGCTGCTTTACAATTAATTCTTTATTTCACATTTGATGGTGGAAATTATTTTATATGATCATTAATTAATTGTTCACTATATAAATACTCGTCACTAATATTTTGAGTTCATTTATATATTATATATTATATTTTATACATAAGATTGATGCACTAGCACTTTGTTTGATTAATTAAGGAGCGCCCGATTACACACACTTTTTTGCACATGTGTAGAAGAGACCTGTGAGGTTTGGGAAGCTCTGAGCACACAGAATAACATAAGCGTCGGCGAATCCCAGTTCTAATGATATGCCAGACACTGAGTCTCACAGCTTCCCAGTGACAGGAGAACGGATCCCTGCTCTCAGGGGGTGACCTCTCTCACTCCCATTTACACCTGTGCACGGCGCCTCCTGCTGCTTCCCCCGGGGGTTTGCGTGCGTGTGTATTAATAAACACAGTGATTTCCGCTCTGTTACTCCGCTGCTCAGCTAGAAGTGACCCCAGGAACCTGTCCCATACACAGCAGGGGTTCTGCCTTTGGGACTCAGTTACTGTATTTGGGGGCACAAAGTAAGAGATCTGGGAATCCCCAAAAAAATCTTATTTAAAACCAGATCCCGGGTTTCTCGGATCCCTCGCTTTTCTTTACCACGGGGTGACCCAATATGTTCCTCCCTGGGCTGGGACAAGTGTCAGAGAGACACAGAGACACAGAGGCACAGGCAGCGATAACAGAGACACAGAGGCACAGGCAGCGATAACAGAGACACAGAGGCACAGGCAGTGATAACAGAGACACAGAGGCACAGGCAGTGATAACAGAGACACAGAGGCACAGGCAGCGATAACAGAGACACAGAGGCACAGGCAGTGATAACAGAGACACAGAGGCACAGGCAGTGATAACAGAGACACAGAGGCACAGGCAGTGATAACAGAGGCACAGAGGCACAGGCAGTGATAACAGAGACACGGAGGCACAGAGGCACAGGCAGTGATAACAGAGCCACAGAGGCACAGGCAGTGATAACAGAGACACAGAGGCACAGGCAGTGATAACAGAGACACAGAGGCACAGGCAGTGATAATAGAGACACAGAGGCACAGGCAGTGATCACAGAGGCACAGAGGCACAGAGGCACAGGCAGTGATAACAGAGACACAGAGGCACAGGCAGTGATAACAGAGACACAGAGGCACAGGCAGTGATAACAGAGACACAGAGGCACAGGCAGCGATAACAGAGACACAGAGGCACAGGCAGCGATAACAGAGACACAGAGGCACAGGCAGTGATAACAGAGACACAGAGGCACAGGCAGTGATAACAGAGACACAGAGGCACAGGCAGCGAGAGGCACAGGCAGTGATAACAGAGACACAGAGGCACAGGCAGCGATAACAGAGACACAGAGGCACAGGCAGTGATAACAGAGACACAGAGGCACAGGCAGTGATAACAGAGACACAGAGGCACAGGCAGTGATAACAGAGGCACAGAGGCACAGGCAGTGATAACAGAGACACGGAGGCACAGAGGCACAGGCAGTGATAACAGAGCCACAGAGGCACAGGCAGTGATAACAGAGACACAGAGGCACAGGCAGTGATAACAGAGACACAGAGGCACAGGCAGTGATAATAGAGACACAGAGGCACAGGCAGTGATCACAGAGGCACAGAGGCACAGAGGCACAGGCAGTGATAACAGAGACACAGAGGCACAGGCAGTGATAACAGAGACACAGAGGCACAGGCAGTGATAACAGAGACACAGAGGCACAGGCAGTGATAAGAGACACAGAGGCACAGGCAGTGATAATAGAGACACAGAGGCACAGGCAGTGAAAACAGAGACACAGGCAGTGATAACAGAGGCACAGGCAGTGATAACAGAGACACAGAGGCACCGGCAGTGATAACAGAGACACAGAGGCACCGGAAATGATAACAGAGGCACAGAGGCACCAGCAGTGATAACAGAGACACAGAGGCACAGGCAGTGATAACAGAGACACAGAGACACAGGCAGTGATAACAGAGACACAGAGGCACAGGCAGTGATAACAGAGACACAGAGGCAGAGGCAGTGATAACAGAGACACAGAGGCACAGGCAGTGATAACAGGCACAGAAGCACAGGCAGTGATAACAGAGACACAGAGGCACAGGCAGTGATAACAGGCACAGAAGCACAGGCAGTGATAACAGAGACACAGAGGCACAGGCAGTGATAACAGAGACAGAGGCACAGGCAGTGATAACAGAGGCACAGGCAGTGATAGCAGAGGCACAGGCAGTGATAACAGAGACAGAGGCACAGGCAGTGATAACAGAGGCACAGGCAGTGATAGCAGAGGCACAGGCAGTGATAACAGAGGCACAGGCAGTGATAACAGAGACACAGAGGCACAGGCAGTGATAACAGAGACAGAGGCACAGGCAGTGATAACAGAGGCACAGGCAGTGATAACAGAGACACAGGCAGTGATAACAGAGGCACAGGCAGTGATAACAGAGGCACAGGCAGTGATAACAGAGGCACAGGCAGTGATAACAGAGGCACAGGCAGTGATAACAGAGGCACAGGCAGTGATAGCAGAGGCACAGGCAGTGATAACAGAGGCACAGGCAGTGATAACAGAGACACAGGCAGTGATAACAGAGGCACAGGCAGTGATAACAGAGGCACAGGCAGTGATAACAGAGGCACAGGCAGTGATAACAGAGGCACAGGCAGTGATAACAGAGGCACAGGCAGTGATAACATCCTCACCTGACGGCCAGGTAGCCGCGCACGCACATCTCCATGAACCATTTGAAGGGAGTGGCCTCCATCTTCCCCCCCATAATCATCACCATCTCGTCCGTCAGCTTTATATCCGGCTCCCAGCCGAGGTTACCCCCGGGCGAGCTCTCAAACATGAAGCCGAAATCTGTCGGCAGAGAAGGGGACCACAGCTCAGACAGAGATGGGCAGGGAGGCGGCGGGGGGCAGAGAGGCGGGGCGCGCAGGGGGGGGGTTAGAGAGGCGGGGCACGCAGGGGGGGGGGGCAAAGAGGCGGGGCGCGCAGGGGGGGCGCAGAGATGCGGGCGCGCAGGGGGGGGGGGCAGATACGCGGGGCGCGCAGGGGGGGCAGAGAGGCGGAGCGCGCGGGGGGGGGGGCGGCGCGGGGGGGGGTGTAGAGAGGCGGAGCGCGCGGGGACCATGCAGAAGACAGAGGTCACGCTCGGGGGCAGAGAGGGGGCACCCAGGGGCCGAGAGGTTGTGCCCATGGCAATGCAGCAGAGAGGGGGCAGAGAGGACACGCTAGGGGGCAGAGGGGCAGAGAGGGGGCAGAGGGCGCACTCGGAGTCAGAGAAGGCACGCTCGGGGGCACAGCATCAGAGCACACAAGGAAGTGAATGAAGAAATACAGAACATTTTCCCTTCTACTCGTCTCTAGTTCTCGCTTACACATTAAACTCCCGCCCATACACTTAATAAAATATGAACAAAAAAACATTTTCCCGAGTATTTTCTATGTCATTCACTCCTGGTGCTACCCTCAGTGGGGCAGCTGCTGCTGAAAGGTGCACCTAGGCATTGCAATAGCTGCATTAACAGACATGGTGACTGCCATGAGGAGGGAAGAGGAGGGAAGAGGAGGGCAAGAACTGACCGATGTGGATGATGTGACCTTTCTTATCCAGCATGATGTTGCCGTTGTGTCTGTCTTTGATCTGCAGCAGGAAAAGCAGGAGGCTGTAGGCAGCCATACTTCGGATAAAGTTATACCGAGCCTGGGAGGGGGGGGGGGGCACAAGAAGGAATAGGGTTATACTGAGCCTGGGTTTGAGGGGGGGTGGGGTGATAGGGTTATACTGAGCCTGGGTTTGAGGAGGGTGGGGTGATAGGGTTATACTGAGCTCTGGAGGGGAAGGGATATGTCTACACTGAGGTATATAGAGTAGGTGCCATGTTACACCTTTCCTGTCTTGCTTTCAAATTCTTTCTGGGCGAGCTACACGCCTATCTAAACAAGCTCCTCACCCCTAGCACATGCAGCACTTATCATCGGAGATCTGACTCCGAAAGACTGTTCATGGTCCCAAGGCTCAACAAAGTATCCGGCCGCTCCTCCTTCTCTTACCGTGCTCCCCAAAACTGGAACAACCTACCAGAGACTCTTACATCCACCACCAGTTTAAGTTCTTTCTAAACTAAAGCTGTGTCACATTTTAATCTGGTCTGTAACTGTTACATACGCCTATAATATATATTATCTCTAACTGCATGCAATGTCTTGTATATAATGTATAACCCTGCTCATTTAATGTAACTATGTATTTGTAACCATGTATTATTTGTTTTAACTCCGTGCCCAGGACATACTTGAAAACGAGAGGTAACTCTCACTGTATTACTTCCTGGTAACACATTTTAGAAATAAATAAAATGATACAATGGTTTGTACGTGATCCTTCATTACAGGTGTGAGCCCCTCCGGTACGGCCTTCCGTGTTAGGCGGGACTTGCAAAGCCGGGCCCTCCCAGCACTGTACCTTCTGGAAGGCGAGAGTGGACTCGTCTCCGTACTGCCGCGTGAAGTAATCGTACATGCCGAAGTCGGTCTGGCGGCCCAGCTGGTCTCGAGAGGTGCAGTCTGGGATGCATTCGATGACCCCACACTGAGGAACACAAGAGGGGGAGAGGGTTTCCTGGGAGATTAACTCTCGCCCTGCCAAAAACACAACCGCCTACTCTTTGCCACAAGAGAGATCTGCGCTCTCGGACAGGGGAACGTTTAAAGATGTTACAGCGCATGTACAGCGTTAAATACCAATTATTCTCATATTGGCCCAATAACATGTCAGAACGTGATCAAATATATAGTGGGGGTATATATAAAGTGCCAGGAACTAGAGCTGGCCAACTCCAATCCTCAAGGGCCACCAACAGGCCAGGTATTGGGGATATCCCTGCTTCAGCAGAGGTGGCTCAATCAACGACGGTGCCACTGATTGAGCCACCTGTGCTGAAGCAGGGATATCCCCAATACCTGGCCTGTTGGTGGCCCTTGAAGATTGGAATTGGCTACCCCTGAACTAGAGCTTTGTTCCCACACTGGGTCCAAATGGCAGGGTACTGGTACAGATCCCCCGGAATGTTTCCCGGAGCGGACATCCCGAGAAGCGAAGGGGCCCCGAGAACCTGGAGTTACTCTGGATGAGTGATTTCTTGCCGAGACATTTTAGGGTTTGCTCCCCGCTCCCCACGTTACCCACCCCAGGCGCCGTCGCCACCACTCGGTACGGGAAGACGAAGAGGTCGAGTCCCACCAGCTGGAAGATGTTCTTGAACAGGTCGATGATCTGCAGGGCCAGCATGTCCTGCGAGAAGAGAAGGGGCACGCACTGTTTAGAGCAGGGGTGGCCAACTCCAGTCCGCAAGACCCCCCCCCCAACAGGTCATGTTTTAAGGAAATCCCTGCTTCAGCACAGGTAGTGCAGTCTTCAACTGAGCCACTGACTGAACTGAAGCTGGGATATCCTTAAAACCTGACTTGTTGGAGGGGGTCTTGAGGACTGGAGTTCCCCCCCTGGCTTAGACCATGTACCCGAAGTTATACTGGTCACTGTCCATAGATTGCTCCCTATGCAAAGCTTGGGCTTCTGCTTCCATGGGACCTTTCATTCCAAACAATGTTACAGTCACTACACCGCACACCCCACCGCCACAATACAACGCGGCACTCCGGAGATGGGCTTTTTACCGGAAGGGAAAGATGGTCTACCCACCTGTCTGCAGTCGTCGCCCACTTTAAAGATGGCTGCCTGCCAGCAAACCTTTCTGTCTCCGTCTTCCTCCTCGCTCTCGTCGATGGAGTCGGAACGGCAGCGGAGGCCTGGGGGCAGGAAGGGCAGATGGAAGTGAGGGCGTTTATAAATGCCGAGCACGCTGCAGACCTCTCCCGACCGGGGAAGGGATTAAGGGCACAGGGTCAGTTTACGGAACCCGATGGGAGTTTAGTAAGAGGAATCACCGAGAAAAATCAGGTCATTAAAACAGTAGTGAGTACAAGATACAGACTCCCAGCAAAGGTGGCTGGAACAAGCACAGAAGACCCATTAAGTACTGTGGGAGAGGCGCTTATCTGAGGTAAGACTATCACTCCATCTACCTCGCTATAGAAACACAGACAGGGGAGAAGCTCATCGAATTGCAGGCCCTACAATCCTGTTCATCATCCTACACTCCATTATAGCTCACCTTTTCCGCGGGCAGCGGAGTGCTCACTCCTACCCCAGCTCAGGGACACTCACCTTCCTTCTCCAGCTCACTCACTCCACATCGCTTGACCTTGAACTTGGCCAGATAAGGAGCCTTTGCAGCGCTGGTCGCAAAAACACAAATTCACACGTTAAATACAAATCTCACGGATAAAAGGATCACAGACCCCCAAGTGAATCTCCCTATTCTTCCATACGACTCTCACAATATCGCTCGCTAAATTATCCCAGCACAGTCTAAACTACCTCCAGAAATTAACATATATTCAAAGCGACTCCATGTCAATCTGACCCATTACTTCCCATGCTGTTGGCCTTGGATTGAACTGGAGGCTTCTGGGAAAATGATGAGGTCATCTTAGAAGTGCATCATTGCTGAAAGTTTCTGTATTACATTTTATTATAGAAAACTAGGCGTTTGCCATGACATTCCCGTCTCAGACAGATCTGCAACCCTGCCCTTCCCCATTATCTCCCAGCATACAGTGCTTCCCCTGCAGCTAGGGATTCTGGGCAATGACATGCAAATGAGCACACAGTGTCACCTTTTGCTTCAAAATCCATTTTAACATGGGCCCCTATAAGCATATGCCTGCAGCATAACACAGCCTGAATTAAAAAGTGCAGAGCCAGTAACCCTACTCACAGACAGCTTTTTTTGTTGTCTTTTTTTTTGGTCTATTCAGTGTGAGGCTGGTTATATAAGGACATTTATGACCACTTATTATTGCAAGTGTAAAGTATTTTATTTAGTTTTCTAACCAGTAATGAGATCATATGAAGAGGAAGTTCTTGTGGGGGAGAAAACAAACCCAACAGGTGGACAAATGCTGATTAAACAGAACTCCTTCCCTGGCACACAATGCAGAGCGAAGTACTGAGGTTCTGAGACGCGGGGGCCCGCTCACCTCTGCATGGGGGTTCCAGATTTGTAATCAATATCCAGCACGATGGCCTCTGGGTTACTGGGCAGGTAACATCCTGACAGAGGGGAGAGGAGGCGTCACATATAACGGACACACGCCTGGCATTGAGGGGTCACATATAACGGATACACGCCTGGCATTGAGGGGTCACATATAACGGATACACGCCTGGCATTGAGGGGTCACATATAACGGATACACGCCTGGCATTGAGGGGTCACATATAACGGATACACGCCTGGCATTGAGGGGTCACATATAACGGACACACGCCTGGCATTGAGGCGTCACATATAACAGACACACGCCTGGCATTGAGGCGTCACATATAACGTACACACGCCTGGCATTGAGGCGTCACATATAACGGATACACGCCTGGCATTGAGGGGTCACATATAACGGACACACGCCTGGCATTGAGGGGTCACATATAACGGACACACGCCTGGCATTGAGGGGTCACATATAACGGACACACGCCTGGCATTGAGGGGTCACATATAACGGACACACGCCTGGCATTGAGGGGTCACATATAACGGACACACGCCTGGCATTGAGGCGTCACATATAACGGATACACGCCTGGCATTGAGGGGTCACATATAACGGACACACGCCTGGCATTGAGGGGTCACATGTAACGGATACACGCCTGGCATTGAGGGGTCACATATAACGGATACACGCCTGGCATTGAGGGGTCACATATAACGGACACACGCCTGGCATTGAGGCGTCACATATAACGGACACACGCCTGGCATTGAGGCGTCACATATAACGGATACACGCCTGGCATTGAGGCGTCACATATAACGGATACACGCCTGGCATTGAGGGGTCACATATAACGGATACACGCCTGGCATTGAGGGGTCACATATAACGGACACACGCCTGGCATTGAGGCGTCACATATAACGGACACACGCCTGGCATTGAGGCGTCACATATAACGGATACACGCCTGGCATTGAGGCGTCACATATAACGGATACACGCCTGGCATTGAGGCGTCACATATAACGGATACACGCCTGGCATTGAGGGGTCACATATAACGGACACACGCCTGGCATTGAGGGGTCACATATAACGGACACACACCTGGCATTGAGGCATTCAAGGGAAGGTTTTATAGCTCTACGCACAGTCGCACACACACTTTGGGACACTTATGGATTTTATAGGTACCGGAGTGTAAGCTCTTCGGACCGCTGATTCTTTCCTCGTAATGTTTACTTTACCCGTTTATTCACACCGCGCAGTTTGATTTTTCCGTATGCCAATTCTATGAAGCTCTGAACATACGGTGCACACGGTGCCAATTAGAGGTGATGTCTCCTTGTTATGTGTATGTATAGATTATTTATATAGCACCGCAGTGTACTCAGCGCTTTACAAAGACTATACAGTACAGGGAATTATAAAACGCTACAAAATCAGGCAATAGGAAAGGAAATCCCTGCCCCAGAGAGCTTACAATCTAAGAGGTATGATGGGAGAGTTACAGAGGCAGCCGTTGAGGGAATAAGTGCAGTAGATGACAGTGCACTCACACAATCACACTATCACACTATCACACTATCACACTATCACACACACACACTCAGTATTTGGGTCTCACCTGGCTGCACTTTCACCTCGGACAAGGCGCTCAGACAGGCTTTCTTCCTCTCCTCTCCTTTCGCGAACGGCCTGGGAGAGAAGCAGACATTAGAAGTGGGGGTAAGCGACACCCAGCACCCAACGTCACCCTCCTATCATAGCAAGGGGGCAACGAGCCCGCCTCACACACGTCTGGGGAGAACTGGAAAGGTCTCCAGCTGTGAGAGGGTTAAGTAAAAGCGAATGGAAAATCCGTTTCCCCTGAGCCCAGCTCTCCCTAGTCCGACCTTTACAGGATCATTAGGGTCGGCCCCTCCCAGGAGAAGCGCCTTCTGCCTGGATGCGCCACACCTGGTCTAATGAGCCTGGTGGGAGAAGGTAACGGTGATTACCGCCCCCCGGACCTGCTGTGTTATAACACTGAATGCCGTCTCTCACGAGACTCCTCCGCAGCCTATGGGAGCACTGACCCGGCCCATCGGACATCATTACTAGCTCTTTAGGACTGTAATTAGCTGCGGAGGTGGGGGGGTGTTGGGGGGAGTACAGACCACATGCCAAGACCAGACACAGCTTCACACCTATTTGCCAGTATATAGCAATATTGTTACGCACAAATCAGCCCCGGACATCGAAACCAGTCACCAGGGCCCTTGTTCGATATGAAGTGGAGAGACTATATAGTAACATAACCTATAGAAATTATATTCCACCAGAAAAATAACTACCACGGGAGTTTGCATGTGATAATGCCCTGATCGGCACTATTGCAGTTACATGAATAACCCCCCCTCCCCAAACAGAGGCATCACATTCTGCACTAATAAGCTGTCTTTTTTCTTGTGTAAAAGTTTATATATTTGATGTCGGAGAAAGGCTTAAACTGGATCCCCAAAGGTGATCTTAGGCGGGTCAGGGGCTTGATTGCTTTTATTGGATGATATTACTCTGGAGATATGAAAGACTATTGCATTATGGGAGTTACAGCCCGCACGCTGCGTACAATCTGTGTCACCTTCTGCTCTGTGGCTATTTATGGGGACACAATCATTGCAACCTCTCTCCATGCAGCAGCAGAGTGATGCATGCTGGGAGGTTTGGCCGTAGCGATGTCACTGACTTACTTAATGATGGCCGAGACGTTGGTGATCTTGTTGAAGAAGTCGAACTCGCGCTGGTAGAAATCCTTGGCCGGTCCTGACAGAGATCCCGTGATCTCCTCCACCAGCTGCTCCAACAGATCCCCAATGTCAGCTGCAGAGGTGACACGCCACAAGCAGGGTCTGCTAATGTGTCTTGTACTGAAGTACTGGAATAGCCAACGTTACGATGCCACAAGGGAATCTTCATCAGGGTAGGTGGGTGTACACACAAAACTTTAGCTATTCCTTGCATCTATTCATACTAAGGAGCCCAGCCTGGCATCCAGTACTGTACACAGGGGTTGGGGTAACCGTTATTACTCTCCCAACACTGCCCACAATTTTCAATTTGTCCCAGTATCCGAAGAGGAGATTACACAAGCGCTCCTCAAATTAAAACTAAGCAGCCAATGTGGACCTGACTTACTGCAATCTAAGTTGCTAAGACTTGGTGCCCCAGCCATTGCCAAACCAATTGCTTCCATAGTCAGCTCTATCCTGTCTGCAGGCCATATCCCTAAGACCTGGAAAACTGCCAGAGTTGTCCCAATCTTCAAAAGTGGGGACAAAAACAGTGTCTCAAACTACAGTACAGCCCAATCTCTCTTATCCCAATACTATCCAAAGTCATGGAAAATGTGTCTATTCCCACACCCCTTAACCCGCCGTGTGCTCGGTTAAAAGATGCTCTGGGTCCCCACAAACATGTTCCCAGTGCATGGCTAGTTCCGGGACTAACCCTGCTAGAGGCCTAGGATTGTCCCGGTCAGTTTGTGGTCTCGGGGAGGGGGCCGGGAGAAGCTGGCTACTCACGGTCCTTCTGATGGGCTTCCTCGTCCAGGAAAATGTTGGTTTTCATGTTCCAGATGAACTGATGGGCCAGAAGCTGCGACTTGGCAGCTGCCCACAGGATGTACTCCCGCACGTAACCCATCTGCGTATACACACAGGCATGAGGTCACCCCCTCTGTATATAATCCTGAAGGGGCACTGCCATTCCCTTCAATGCCAGAGGGGGCGTGAGTCTTTAACACTAAAGGAGGTGGCCCCTAGACCATAGGTTAGTGTCCCAATCTTAGCTGGGTCTCCTCCTTTTCCCCACCACCTCTCTGGTACCCAGGAGGGAGATTATCATTAGGAAATGTTTAGGTAGAGATGGAAGTTTTAGGGGGTTTCAGGGGTGTGTGTGGGCCCCCGATAGATCAGCTGGCTGCAGGATGCTGGGAGGGAAGTCAGGGGGATGTGGGGAGGTAAGGGAGTCCTCACCTTGTCGTATCTCAGAGCTTGCACAATTTGTGGAATGTAGAACAGGATAGCGTCCTGCAAAAGGGAGCAGCACAATCACACACAGAATGTGCAGGGGGGGGGGGGAGAGCGAGGAGGGGGAGAGAGAGGAAGAGAGAGCGAGGAGGGGGAGAGAGAGGAAGAGAGCGAGGAGGGGGAGAGAGAGGAAGAGAGCGAGGAGGGGGAGAAAGAGGAAGGGAGAGCGAGGAGGGGGAGAGAGCGAAGAGGGGGAGAGAAGAAGAGAGAGCAAAGAGGGGGAGAGAGGAAGAGAGAGGGAGAGAGGAAGAGAGAGCGAAGAGGGGGAGAGAGAGGAAGAGAGCGAGGAGGGGGAGAGAGAGGAAGGGAGAGCGAGGAGGGGGAGAGAGAGGAAGAGAGCGAGGAGGGGGAGAGAGAGGAAGGGAGGGGGAGAGAAGCAAAGGGAGATAAAGAGAGAGGGAGAGAGGGAGAGAGGAAGAGAGAGGGAGAGAGAGGGAAGAGGGGGAGAGAGGAAGAGAGAGCGAAGAGGGGGAGAGAGAGCGAAGAGGGGGAGAGAGGAAGAGAGAGTGATGAGGGGGAGAGAGGAAGAGAGAGTGAGGAGGGGGAGAGGAAGAGAGAGCGAGGGGGGGAGAGAGAAAGAGAGAGCGAGGCAGCGAGGAGGAAAACGATAGGAGACAGAGGGAGAAAGAAAAGACGCCAGAGAGGGTGTAAGGGAGAGAAAGAGACAGGAGAGAGTACAAAAGGGATGCAGCGGCAGAGAGGAAGGGAGGAAATAAGGAGGCAGATTTACTGTAGAAAACAGACACACACGTGCTATAGGCGCGCACGCTTATTACCGGTGGGAATGATCGCAGCACTTTGACGCCGTACTGAGCGGTGAGCGGGTGCGGTGGGTACATGCTGGAAAAGTAGGAGAGCCCGGTGGGTGGGTCGGTCGGTGCCCAGCACAGTATGTGGCTGAGTTCGGGGGCATCTGCGTCTATCGTGTGCCACGTTACCAGGTACTGCGGGGGGAGAACAGGAAGCTCGTTACACCATCCCTGCCAGAGACTTGCCAACTTCCCCAGGGAGAGCACAGCACACGGTCACGACATGCCCCGGGGGAGATCTCCGAACACGTGTATTACATACGGTGCTGTATGCGGGGCACTTCCTGTGTAAATAACGCTTTGGGCACAGCAGTGTTTACACGGCTCTTCTCCGTCACACAAATACACATTGCTGCGTCCTCTCTGGGGCTTGGTGCCGATAACCGTGACTTCAGCCGGCTGAACATTTACCTTGATGGCCTCTGGGATGTCGCTGACCGCTCCGGGGTCCAGTCTCACAAGCCGGGTCACTTCCCCTCCAATGGCCTCTGTGTTTTTAAACCTGCCAACAAAGCACAATCCTGCTTAACATCACAGGGGGAGGATTACAGGAGAGGAATCACTTAACAGGTCTCAGGAAAAGGTCTATACCAGGGGTGGCCAAGTCCTGTCCCCAAGGGCCACCAACAGGTCAGGTTATCAGGATATCCCTGCTTTAGCACAGGTAGCTCAATCAGGGGCTCAATCATTGAGCCACCTGTGCTGAAGCAGGGATATCCCAAATACCGGAGCTGTTGGTGGCCCTTGAGGACTGGAGTTGACCTCCCCTGGTCGATACAAAGTCACATTTTTAGCACTTTATATTCACTGCAAGTGCAGGTCTCTGTGGGCAAAAGCACCTACAAGGGTGATCAATATCACATAAATGATATTATATATAGATTGCCCGTCGGTAAATCAAATCTTGCTGTGCACAGAAGGTTAATAATGAAAATAATAAAACATCAGTTATTCTCGACACATATTATTGCAGGTACTGATACCTTTTATTGGAGAGGTGTGGTTATTAAAGTATCAAAACCCAGCCTGACTTCCTTGTGCAAGTCACTCCGCTCTCCCACCGCAAATAAAATAGAGTGTGTGCTTTGTGAGGCAGGGACGCAATGTGCCGCGGAAGTCTGCGTGGTGTGCCAGACTATAAGGTAAGAATAAAGTATTCCGTTGTAATGGAGACAGACGAGTGTTTTTGTGGATATGGCCAGATGATTGGTTCATGAACCGGTCAGTCTGAGGTCCCGTGTGCTCACCCGGTGGGCAGCTGTACAGACAGGTAAGGGCCCTGTGTGTGTGAGGCGCTAACCTGGTGGGTAATATTATTATTAATAATAATAATAATAATAGCATGTTCTTGTATAGCGCTGCTAGTTTTACGCAGCGCTTTACAGAGACATTTTGCAGGCACAGGTCCCTGCCCCGTGGAGCTTACAATCTATGTTTTTTGGTGCCTGAGGCACAGGGAGATAAAGTGACTTGCCCAAGGTCACAAGGAGCCAACACCAGGAATTGAACCAGTGCTTCAAACTCTCAATGCCAGTCAGTGTCTTTACTCACTAAGCCGCTCCTTCTCACCTGTAGCTTTATAAACAGGTAAGGGCCCTGTGTGTGCGAGGTGCTCACCTAGTGGGCCACTATACAGACAGGTGAGGGTCTGTGTCTGGGGTCCTGTGTGTGTGTGTGTGAGGCGCTCACCTGGTGGGCAGCTGTATAAACAGGTAAGGGTCTGTGTTTGGGGTCCTGTGTGTGTGTGTGTGTGTGGCGTTCACCTGGTGGGCAGCTGTATAAACAGGTAAGGGTCTGTGTTTGGGGTCCTGTGTGTGTGTGTGGCGCTCACCTGGTGGGCCACTACACGGACAGGTGAGGGTCTGTGTTTGGGGTCCTGTGTGTGTGTGTGGTGCTCACCTGGTTGGCCACTACACGGACAGGTGAGGGTCTGTGTTTGGGGTCCTGTGTGTGTGTGTGGCGCTCACCTGGTGGGCCACTACACGGACAGGTGAGGGTCTGTGTTTGGGGTCCTGTGTGTGTGAGGCGCTCACCTGGTGGGCAGCTGTATAAACAGGTAAGGGCCGTGTGTGTGTGTGTGTGGCGCTCACCTGGTGGGCAGCTGTACAGCCAGGTGAGGGGAGATGCTCCACGCCAGGTTCACATTGTCCTTCCACTGCTTCTCGCTCAGGCTGATGTACTTGGATCTCCAGTTAGCCACACTGTTCTCACCGGTCTGATCCAACTCCAACTCGGGGGAGGACAGCGAGTTATACCATGTGGTCAGACGGTCAATCTCCGTGGCCTGGAGGGGCAGAGAAAGGACGTTTTAGACATTACACGGTCTGTACAAAGACATGAATACAGGGAGGTCCTTTCTAACTAGACTCCACTGATAACATTATTAGAGCCCAGTACAGAGATCCTGCACCTCAGATTCGGCTCCTGACCGTTCCACTTGATGCATCTTCCGAGTACAACCCTGAGGTTTTACACGCCTAAGCTCCCCCCTTTCTGGAGGGGCCAGCAATATGTTGCAACCCGGAAGATGCTTCCTCACCCCTCAGCACTGCAGGGGTTAATGGCTCTATCTATTGCCGGCTGCTTCATTTGTCAGCCCAAGGCGGCGCTTCCTTCCCCGTGGTCCTCGTACAATAACCCCCCAAGGAATCCGTGGGGGTCTGTAAGGTTTTTGTAGCCCAACGTTGGTGAGGAATTGAAGTTATAACAACGTGTAACGTAGCCAGGGTCCCCGGTGTCTGCATATAGAGGGCGGGCGTGCGGTCAGCCATGTAAGTACAGACGGTGCGTGTCGGATAGGAAGAGCCTCTAACTGCGCGTCTTACAGAAGCAATCCATGATGGCGATTTCATTTTTGTTAATATAGCATTGAAGCAGGGGGTCTCCGGAGCCGAACCCCGTAAATGTCAGCTCCGGGGACCCCCCAACTTCCGGAGATACTTACCTCTGCAGTAGGTGCCGGTAGCTGCTCTGGCTCAGCAAGCTGGGCATTAAAGTTTGTAGCTCCCGCGTCACATGGGACAATAGGAAGCTGCACCGATGACATCACAGCTTCCTATTGGCCCGCAAGGCCTGAGATCTCTGAACAGCGGACATATCGTGAACCCTGGTAGCGGAGGACAGCGGCTACCGGCAAATAATTCGCAGGTATCTCCGGAAGCAGGGGGCTGAAATTAACAGGGTTCAGGTGTGTGTGTGTGTGTGTGTCAGTGTGTGTGTGTGTGTCAGTGTGTGTGTGTGTGTGTGTGTCAGTGTGTGTGTGTGTGTGTGTGTCAGTGTGTGTGTGTGTGTGTGTCAGTGTGTGTGTGTGTCAGTGTGTGTGTGTGTCAGTGTGTGTGTGTGTCAGTGTGTGTGTGTGTCAGTGTGTGTGTGTGTGTGTGTGTGTGTGTGTGTGTGTGTGTGTGTGTGTGTGTGTGTGTGTGTGTGTGTGTGTGTGTGTGAGATATATCTCAAAGAAAATCTGTTGCCTTAAACAAGTGAATAATCCCGCGGCGCAGTGTCATTCATAGTCTGTAGTGTAATAATTGGTTCAAATGTTAAATTAATGCAATAATGAAAGTAACACAAATACTTGCAACAGTCTTGTAGTCGCACAGCGGGGGTTACGTTACCAGTAGAGAGAGCAGCAGAGTTCTCCTCTTCATATAGTATCTGTGTAGCTGGGTTCCCCGGTTTGATTTCTTGGCCATACCTGCAGGGAGAGAGGATCCACAGAAACTATTGTCCGTCTCTTGTACGTACCTCTCACAGTTACAGAGAGAGAAATCTTAGAGCCCACCTGGTCTGTGTCACTATGTGGGGGGGATAGGAACACACGCACTGGTGAGATTTAAGAGCTCCTGTGAGACAGGGTGACAGTGACAAGTGCAGCACGGCTTATGGAGGGACACAGCTGGAAGGGTCACTCGCACACACCTGATTTTTTGGAGATGGTGGACATGCCGCTGGAAAGGGGGTAAGTGTTTATCCAACCTTGAGCAGTCTGCTGGCGGGACCCCATCGTCACATCCAGAGTGCTGCGGGCGACGTCTGTCATCACGGACAGGCTGTTCACGGAGGGGTCCTGATTATCTGCACCGTAGAGAAAGTATGACCGTCGCATCTCATTCACAGCGGCCGGCACGTTAACGAGCTGCCGCGCCCTCGTGCCACGACTCACCGGACGGAACCAGCTGGTTGGCCGTGAGATACTTCTTGTCGGAGAACATGGCGGTCCAGAACTTGATCATGATGCTGATGTCTTCTCGCAGCTGCTTGTCCGCCTGGGTCGGGAACTTGGGAGGACAACTTCCCGGAGGCAAAAAACAAAAATCAATTCCTGCGTTATCGTCGCCGACCTGCGGTTAATGTGCTGGCCTCTGAAGTGTATGGGCCCTGATAGCGAGCCCAGCGCAAGGGGCTGCAGATGTAGCCGGCTTTGTCGTTGGCATGGAACGTCGGAAAGCCGAGGTGGTCCCCCATTCCTTTCAATGGGACCTGCTTCCTGGCCGGTAAGTCTGGCTACATCGGCATGAGAACTTTAGCTGCCGGGGACTGCGGCAATGAAAGGAAAACCGTACGTTTTCCCAGGTCACAAATTAAGCCACGGTGGTGAAATCTACCGCAAACACTACCAGGACCGGCTACTCTTCCCTTATCCCTTCGTATAGTTCCCTCTCACCGGTTTCTTTCTCCCCTTCCCGATTTCTCTCGTGACGATTTCATATTCGCGCGCCATTTACCGCGGTACCACAAATCTTCGGTACGTGCCGCTTACTGCCCTTTGTAGTTTTGAAAAGATATCTCCAAGAAATGTAAGTAATGGGCTGCGCGTTGCCCGCGTTGCTGCCGCTGAAAGGCGGTAAGAGGGGCCCCTGGCAGTGAAAGGGTTAACGCGCTCGGCATCTGAATCCTCACACCATACGGTGCCTTTACCGCCCCCTGCACCCACCTGAAGTAGTCAAACGCAGTGGAGTAGATTTTCTCCCTCAGGACGTTGCGGATGGTGGCGTTTTGAACCACGTCTGCATGCAACATGGACAGCCCGAGAGTCAGCAGCCTGGGGAAAGGACACGTGAGGGGAGAACGTGGCGAGAGAGCGAGGCGGGCGAGTGATGGGCGCGAGAGAGCGAGGCGGGCGGGCGATGGGCGCCAGAGAGCGAGGCGGGCGAGCGATGGGCGCGAGAGAGCGAGGCGGGCGAGGGATGGGCGCGAGAGAGCGAGCGGCGCGAGAGAGCAAGGCGGGCGAGCGATGGGTGCGAGAGAGCGAGGGATGGGCGCGAGAGAGCGAGGCGGGCGAGCGATAGGCGTGAGAGAGCGAGGCGGGCGAGCGATGGGCACGAGAAAGCGAGGCGGGCGAGCGATGGGCGCGAGAGAGCGAGGCGGGCGAGCGATGGGCGCGAGAAAGCGAGGCAGGCGAGCGATGGCGCGAGAGAGCGAGGCGGGCGATGGGCGCGAGAGCGAGGCGGGCGAGCGATGGGCGCGAGAGCGAGGCGGGCGATGGGAGCGAGAGAGCGAGGCGCGCGGGGAGGGGAGAGAGCGAGGTACGCGGGGAGGGGAGAGAGCGAGGTACGCGGGGAGAGAGCGAGGCGCGCGGAGAGGGGAGAGAGCGAGGCGCGCGGGGAGGGGAGAGAGCGAGGCGCGCGGGGATGGGAGAGAGCGAGGCGCGCGGGGAGGGGAGAGAGCGAGGCGGCAAGAGAGCGAGGCGCGCGGGGAGGCGAGAGAGCGAGGCGGCGAGAGAGCGAGGCACGCGGGGAGGCGAGAGAGCGAGGCGCGCGGGGAGGCGAGAGAGCGAGGCGCGCGGGGAGGCGAGAGAGCGAGGCGCGCGGGGAGGCGAGAGAGCGAGGCGCGCGGGGAGGCGAGAGAGCGAGGCGGGAGGGGAGAGAGCAAGGCGGCAAGAGAGCGAGGCGCGCGGGGAGGCGAGAGAGCGAGGCGCGCGGGGAGGCGAGAGAGCGAGGCGGTGAGAGAGCGAGGCGCGCGGGGAGGCGAGAGAGCGAGGTGCGCGGGGAGGCGAGATCGGACCACAACTACATACCCCCACTGGGTGTGCAAAGCCTCAAAAGCCCTATAAATATATACGCATTTCATAGGGAGGGGGGGCTCACTTGAATCGGGGTCCGATGGCCGCCACGTGCCGGTTCAGGTTGCCCTTACACCCCCCAATGTTCAGGGACAGCGAGCGCTGCAGGAGGCTGGAGAAGATTTCCACCTGATCCGAGCTGCAGTATTTCGCTATTTCAAATCTCTGCACCAGGAACTGAGAGGGGGGGAAAGGGGGAACAGGCAGATTGGGGAGAGCTCACTCGTGTCACTAAATGTGCAGCGAAGAAGCAAGGAGAGAAAGAGAAACCCAGCGAGAGGGAGAATGGAGCCGATCTCTCGCACAGCCGGGGATTGTCTGATTAATAGGATTGGGACGGCTACACCCAACGCAATAAAACCCGCGGGTCTCTAAACAGGTCTATGTCTGTGGCATCTCTACCCCATGAAATGCACAGGTGCCGCTGAGCGATTTGTAGGGGCTTTAGGATTTCTGCAGTTTAGACACTATGATATATCATACTGCACGCTGCGTGTGCACCGTCACACTCACATCGATCCAGATGAAATGGGGGTTCACCCCTGGGGGGCAGGGACGGGGCTGGCTCTGCTCCGAGGCTGCCAGGGGGTCCGCTTCCTTCTGCTCAGCCGAGAAGAGCCCAATCTTCTGCTCCACCGTCATCTGCCAGGCGCCCGCCATCTCCCGCATGAACTGCATAGAAACCATGACCTGTTACTGAGGCAGCCTTCAAAGAGGGGGCGGGGGGGGGGGGGGGGAGTAACGGTGCAGTAAGGACTGTGAAGCCCCCAGCACTGAAGGGCGCTGCAATAGTTATGTAACCTGACGCTTGAGGACCAGGGCAGACCCCTAGTGTTCCATCCATGGACACCTTTCAACCAATGTCTACACCCCCAGTTCTGACCTGAGGCTTCCTGCTCTTGGCTTGGCCCCCCAGGTGCTGTTTTTGGGGGTATCTGAGGGCGGGTCCTGTGATCCCCTCTGGTAAGTTTAGGTCACGGCTGCCCTGGAAGGAGATGGACTGCCCGTACCGGCACTTCGATCCCGTTCTTGGCCGCCAGCAGCCACTCCCAGCAGGCGATGGCCGTCTCTATGCCGTGGTCGGTGAACATGCGCAGGGAGGACCAGCACAGGTGATGCAGGAGCTGGGCATCGCACTCTGGGGAAACAGACCAGCGTCAGAACCGGAATGTGCCACGTTCCCAGCGTCGGCGAGTTACTTAACTACCCCGAACACCGGGCCCCCCGAACCTGCGCGTGCAAACGTACACGAACCTGCGCGTGGAAACGTACACGAACCTGCGCGTGCAAACGTACACGAACCTGCGCGTGCAAACGTACACCGCGCAATAAAATGTACCGTCCGGCTCATCTTATTTATGTAGCGCCAGTGTGTGGAGCGCTTTGCAAAATTACCACACAGGGAAAATAAAATACGAAACAATGCGGAGAAGGGAAGCAAGTAAATTACCCATAAGCCAAAGGGAGACCCTGGGCCAAAGAGCTTACAATCCAACTGGTGTATTCTCAGACTGAAGAACACATTAGGACCGGGGTTCTCAACTCCAGTCCTCAAGCCCTCCCCAAAGCAATCAGGTTTCCAGGATATTCCACCTTCAGCACAGGTGGCTCAATCAGTGGCCTGTGCTGAAGCAGGGACTGATAGAGCCACCTGAGCTGAAGCTGGGATATCCTTAAAAACCTGACCGCTTTGGGGGGGGGGGGGGAAACTTGAAGATTGGAGTGGAGAACCCCTGTATTAGGAGTAAACGTGCATTTATTAAAAAGGGAAGTGCTTTGGAGTCAGTAGGGTCGGCGTGGAGAATTGAATGAGATGCTTCTTTTAATAGGTGAATTTCCGCTGTTCTTTGAAGACTAAAGTGATGGAGAATATTGAGGGGGAGAGCGTTTCATGGGGAGGGGGAGAGCGTTTCATGGGGAGGGGGAGAGCGTTTCATGGGGAGGGGGAGAGCGTTTCATGGGGAGGGGGAGAGCGTTTCATGGGGAGGGGGAGAGCGTTTCATGGGGAGGGGGAGAGCGTTTCATGGGGAGGGGGAGAGCGTTTCATGGGGAGGGGGAGAGCGTTTCATGGGGAGGGGGAGAGCATTTCATGGGGTGGGGGAGAGCATTTCATGGGGTGGGGGAGAGCGTTTCTTGGGGTGGGGGAGAGCGTTTCATGGGGAGTGGGAGATTAGGGAGAAAGGTTTAAGACGGGAGAGGGCTGTAGAAGTAAAAGGTGCAGAGGAGTGTAACGAAGGATAAGAGGAGAGATATAAGGAGGTGCAGAGCAGTGTAACGAGAGATCAGAGGTGAGATATACGGAGGTGCAGAGGAGAGTAACGAGAGATCAGAGGTGAGATATATAAGGAGGTGCAGAGCAGTGTAACGAGAGATCAGAGGTGGGATATACGGAGGTGCAGAGGGGTGTAACGAGAGATCAGAGGTGAGATATACGGAGGTGCAGAGGGGTGTAACGAGAGATCAGAGGTGAGATATATATAGAGGTGCAGAGGGGTGTAACGAGAGATCAGAGGTGGGATATACGGAGGTGCAGAGAGGTGTAACGAGAGATCAGAGGTGGGATATACGGAGGTGCAGAGCAGTGTAACGAGAGATCAGAGGGGAGATATATGGAGGTGCAGAGATGTGTAACGAGAGATCAGAGGTGAGATATATATAAGTGCAGAGGGGTGTAACGAGAGATCAGAGGTGAGATATATGGAGGTGAGAGGAGTGTAACGAGAGATCAGAGTTGGGATATACGGAGGTGCAGAGGAGAGTAACGAGAGATCAGAGGTGAGATATAAGGAGGTACAGAGGGGTGTAACGAGAGATCAGAGGTGAGATATATGGAGGTGCAGAGGAGTGTAACGAGAGATCAGAGGTGAGATATATGGAGGTGCAGAGGAGTGTAACGAGAGATCAGAGGTGAGATATATGGAGGTGCAGAGGAGTGCAACGAGAGATCAGAGGTGAGATATATGGAGGTGCAGAGGGGGTGTAACGAGAGATCAGATGTGAGATATAAGGAGGTACAGAGGGGTGTAACGAGAGATCAGAGGTGAGATATAAGGAGGTACAGAGGGGTGTAACGAGAGATCAGAGGTGAGATATATGGAGGTGCAGAGGAGAGTAACGAGAGATCAGAGGTGAGATATACGGAGGTGCAGAGGAGAGTAACGAGAGATCAGAGGTGATATATACGGAGGTGCAGAGGAGAGTAACGAGAGATCAGAGGTGAGATATATAGAGGTGCAGAGGAGTGTAACGAGAGATCAGATGTGAGATATAAGGAGGTGCAGAGGAGAGTAACGAGAGATCAGAGGGGAGATATATGGAGGTGCAGAGGGGTGTAACGAGAGATCAGAGGTGAGATATATGGAGGTGAGAGGAGTGTAACGAGAGATCAGAGTTGGGATATACGGAGGTGCAGAGGAGAGTAACGAGAGATCAGAGGTGAGATATAAGGAGGTACAGAGGGGTGTAACGAGAGATCAGAGGTGAGATATACGGAGGTGCAGAGGTGAGATATAAGGAGGTGCAGAGCAGTGTAACGAGAGATCAGAGTTGGGATATACGGAGGTGCAGAGGAGTGTAACGAGAGATCAGAGGTGGGATATACGGAGGTGCAGAGGAGTGTAACGAGAGATCAGAGGTGAGATATAAGGAGGTGCAGAGGTGAGATATAAGGAGGTGCAGAGCAGTGTAACGAGAGATCAGAGGTGAGATATACGGAGGTGCAGAGGAGAGTAACGAGAGATCAGAGGTGAGATATGGAGGTGCAGAGGGGTGTAACGAGAGATCAGAGTTGGGATATACGGAGGTGCAGAGGAGTGTAACGAGAGATCAGAGGTGAGATATACGGAGGTGCAGAGCAGTGTAACGAGAGATCAGAGGTGAGATATAGAGGTGCAGAGGAGAGTAACGAGAGATCAGAGGTGAGATATAAGGAGGTACAGAGGGGTGTAACGAGTGATCAGAGGTGTGATATACGGAGGTGCAGAGCAGTGTAACGAGAGATCAGAGGTGAGATATACGGAGGTGCAGAGCAGTGTAACGAGAGATCAGAGGTGAGATATAGAGGTGCAGAGGAGAGTAACGAGAGATCAGAGGTGAGATATAAGGAGGTACAGAGGGGTGTAACGAGTGATCAGAGGTGTGATATACGGAGGTGCAGAGCAGTGTAACGAGGGATCAGAGATGAGATATACGGAGGTGCAGAGGGGTGTGCAGCCTTAAAAGGAAAGAATGAGAATGTTGTAGGTCAAGCATGTCAATATCGCGGCCCGCGGCCCAGCCAATATAACGGTGCGTCGGCGAGCGTGTGGGCGGCGGTAGCAATCGTGTGACCGGGAGTAGCGAGTACGGTGGCGGGCGGATATGGCAAGCACGGCTGAAGGAAGAGCTGGCCTGCTGGGGCTGGACGGTGGCCGGGCTCAGTCACCCTCTACTCGTGCCATGTGTGGGATGTGGAGAGGACAGCGGGGGAGAGGACAGCGGGGGAGAGGACAGCGGGGGAGAGGACAGCGGGGGCGAGGACAGCGGGGGCGAGGACAGCGGGGGCGAGGACAGCGGGGGCGAGGACAGCGGGGGCGAGGACAGCGGGGGCGGAGCCAACACCCCGGCGGAGAAAGCTTCAGAGACGTCTGTGGGACGGCCTCCTGCCTGGGAGCCTGGGAATAAGGCAAGGACAATATTTTTTTTGGGGGGGAGGACGAGGCCGAGATGATCATGGGGTGGGGAATATGATGATGGGGCATGGGGGCCAGCCTGGGCAGCTAATGATGGGGGGGCAGGGGTGGGGGATAAGATGATGATGGGGAATGGGGGCCAGCCTGGGGTTACCCACCCGGCCTCACCCCCTGCCCCTGTCACCCCCTGCCCCCCCCGTCACCCCATCACCCCCCCGTCACCTCCTGCCCCGTCACCCCCTGCCCGTCACCACCTGCCCCCCGTCACCACCTGCCCCCCCCGTCACCCCCTGTCCCTGTCACCCCATCACACCCTGCCCCCCCTGTCACCGTCACCCCCTGCCCCTGTCACCCCCTGCCCCTGTCACCCCCTGCCCCCCCATCACACCCTGCTCCCCTTACCCCCGTCACCCCCTGCCCCCGTCACACCCTACCCCCATCACCCCCTACCCCCGTCACCGTCACCCACTGCCACCGTCACCCACTGCCACCGTCACCCCCTGCCACCGTCACCCCCTCAAAATATAGCATTGCGGGAATGAGGTACCTGGAGTTTTTGTTTTTTTGCAGCCCACACAAACTTACACCGTGTTTATTTGGCCCGTGTTAGCCTTTGACTTTGACATGCTTGCTGTAAGTTATATGGAGATGAATAATAAGGCAGCAGAGAGAGCTCCGGAGATCAGAAGCAGATGCACGCATCGGAGAGCACGAGATGATTCGTGCAGCAGCATTTTGAATAGATTGTAAGGGAGAGAGATGTGAGGCAGGGAGGCCGGATACAGCAATGTTACAGGAATCCATGCGGGAGAGAACGAGGGCATGCACCTGTGTTTTAGCCATGGTGGCGCGGAGGAAGGGAGGAACGTTTGCAATGTTGCAGAGGAAGAAACAGCAAGATTTAGCAACAGCTTTTATATGAGGGGAGGAAGAAAGGGAGGCCAAAGGCCAAGAGACCCCACATGGCTCCCAACGTGGACATTCATCTGAAAGTATCCTCCCTCCAGCAGTGCATAAAGACTACAAACAGGGATGAGGGGGTTAAACATCTTGCAGTGTTTCACCTTGTTTATAGTGGGGCAGCCACTACAACTGGGAATAAAGGGGTTAAATAACTCAGTTTCTCGCACTCCCGCTTACCCTTGCTGCTGATAAGCATGGCTGTCAGTTTGAACATGACCTGAGTGTAGGCCTCCGGCTGGCCCGAGTCCAGAGCCTCATGCAGTCGCTTCATCATCAGCTTGTTCAGGTTACAGGTAGGTCCAGTGGGGTCAGAGAATTCAATCATTCCAGCGACCTGCCCGGTACACAGTGGCAGAGAGAGAGAGGCAGGAGAGAGAGATGGTGGGGAAGAGAGAGAGAGGTAGGAGAGAGAGATGGTGGGGAAGAGAGAGAGAGATATGGTGGGGAAGAGAGAGAGAGAGAGAGAGAGGCAGGAGAGAGAGATGGTGGGGAAGAGAGAGAGAGAGGCAGGAGAGAGAGATGGTGGGGAAGAGAGAGAGAGAGAGAGAGAGAGAGGCAGGAGAGAGAGATGGTGGGGAAGAGAGAGAGAGAGAGAGAGAGAGAGAGAGAGGCAGGCGAGAGAGATGGTGGGGAAGAGAGAGAGAGAGACTAAAAGAAAATCTCAGGCAGACTGCATCCTGCTCCTGTTCTAACACCAGTAGCCCATCCCTACACAGAATAGGCATACACTGACTAGATGATGTACAGTATCTACTGCAAAAAGATTATTGTACCAGCATTTAAAATGTGATTTATACCCTGGTTTGTTCTTCATGGTTTTACATTTTTGGTAAATTGGAGAATCCCAGGGGCAAATAATATCTGGGCCTGTGCTGCATTATTATGTTGCTGTGCAGAATATTTGCAGGAGAGCACTGATCTCCTAAAAAGCTTTCTGCATCGGATAAGGAGTGATGAGCAGCAGATCAAAATCCCCCAAATAACTAAAAGAATAGGCACTACTCGAAACAGAGCAATACATATAGAGGGCTCTCCCACGTGAAGCGGCGCCCTCCAGCAGCGACATGCCCCCTGCAGCGACAGGCCCCCTTGCCACTCTCACCTCTCCTGCATAGCGGTTGCGCAGGTTCAGAGACGCCATGAAGTTGGAGTAATCTTTCTTGACGCAGGCCGGACGCTCAGTCAGCTGGGTCACCTAGAGGGAGCGGGTTACGGACAGTCAGAAGGCTGAGGTTGTCTGGTCCGCAGATGCAGCAAATCCGAGGTTACAGCAGGTAGAAGAGGTGGGCGCAAGCGGAGGGAAGGATCAGATGGTGGGACAATGTGTTAAGAGTCTGTTACTGTGTAACCACTCGAGAACTTGTCCCTAAGGTGGAGAGTTTCCATGAAGTAAGAAATCCAGCTTGCCGTTTGGTAAGCTCACCCTCATGTATGTACTGTAATAACCAGAGGTGTCGCCAGCATTACTGCAACCAGTGGCAGGTGTAAAAATCTGCCACCCATAAGCACTTACCATGGTGCTCCCCGGGCCACCGCCTCCTGCAACGCAGCCCTCATCCTCCTTGACGTCACACGGCGTTGAGTTACCTTGGCAACGTGATGCTGTGACGGTGACGCAAAACAAATGTATTGCCGCCGTCGCGTGTGCTTATAGTAGAAGCGATGCAACGGCTTGGTCGCGAGCGCTGGAAGTCAATTCGATTTTTCCAGCGACCGCAGCGTGACGTTATCGTCGCGTCGCTGTTGCCGGCACTATAAGCCCTAAGAATGTTCTTTTGTACCCTAGGTGGGCGTCATGCAGATCAGAATGCTGATAAAGTGTAGCAATGATTTCGCCCCCAGAGGAGGCTGCATGAACATCTGAGGTACATAGAGACCAATCACTTTGGGCCTCTAAACTAGAAGTTTGTCATCACCCGTTATAACACCGGCCAGTGGTAAATCCCAGGCATCATTTGTCTCAACTGGACCGTGGCGATTTCTTGGTGAATAACACTAGTTTATATTCACACACACAACGGAATAAACCACGTACACAGCCACAAAAACAGGCGAGGAAATACGTCACGTTACACAACACACACACACACGAGCTGTACACAAACGCTGTGTTTCTTTGTGTGGCAATTTTCTTTTGCCTACGGTTTATTCCAGTAGCCAAACAGGAGTTACTCATCGTTACCCGCCCGGCAGCAGTGAATTTGAAAATTCGCCGCCCCTCGGCACGTACATGTGTCCTGCCGCCTCCTTGCTGCCGCCTTCTATCGCCTTTGGAATCGCAGCATCAAACACCGCCGCAAACGTCATCAACGTGACGGCGCATGGCCATGGCAATGAGACTCTGTGTGACGTCACGGTGGGGCGTCTGCTGCGCCAATTGACGCTGGGATTCCAAGGGAGATGGAGAGCGGCTCCAAGGAGGCGGCAGGACACATGTAAGTGAGTTCCCATTAGGCCCGAGAGCGCGGAAAATGTATATGGGGGTGGAAATTTTTGTCGCCCAAGGCCAGGGCCTAAGAATGAGGCCCCGCTGCCTGCGCTGCACGCGCGCCTGTGAGGCTGGCGGCGTATGCAGCAGAGTTCCCCGGTCTGCAGTGAGCTGCAGAGGGAAAGACGGGGGAGGGGAAGGGGGGGCGCAGCCATGACGTCACCCGGCAGGTTCGACCTCGTTGGATGAACCGCTGGGGGGCGTGGCCTAGCGCTCCATCGCGTGTCCTGCTCTCAATTCTTTTGAGAGCAGGAGTTTCTCTCTTTGCAGGGCGGCGGTCCCGGCCCCATTGTGGGGCGGCTCTTGTCCCTGCCACAGCGGGCGCTGCAGTAGCCAGCGGGGACCTGGTCTAACGGGAAATCCGCTACTGCCGCCCAGTGACATGGTGTAAAGACCGAGGATCATTGCTCAGACATATGTATTACTGCGATGTGGCCATTGTGACTCACCCCCAGGGTGGTGCTCTGCCTGTTGTATCCAGCAAAATGCAGGATGCTCTCCGTGGCCATGGCGAGGCCGGTGTGCTGGGAGAGGCCGGACACCCAGTTCTGATGCTTGTTCAGGTATTCCTGGCAGAAAAAGATCAAAACGCGTCGGAAATCTCCCCCAAAACATTGCACTCACGGAGTCTCTCCGCTAAGCTGTGCTTCCCACCACGGAGTATGTAGATCAGGGGAGGGGGGCAACTCCAGTCCTCACGGGCCCCCAACAGGTCAGGTTTTCAGGATATCCTTGTGTCAGCACAGGTGGCTCAATAAGTGCCGCAGTCTGTCTTCGACTGAGCCACCTGTGCTGAAGCAGGGATATCCCGAAAGCCTGACCTGTTGGTGGCCCTGGAGGGCTGGAGTTGTCCCCCCTCTGCTTTGGAGTAATGTCCCTAGGACGTTCATACCTGCAGGTGGGATTTGGTCACAGACGGGGCCCACTTCATGGCTTCCTGCAGAATCATTCCACAGCGCGCGGCAAAGTCCTTGACAATGCTCTGCAATTAATCAGAAGGTTACAAACGATGTTTTGGGATTCAAACACGGAACGCCTGCCCCCCCCCCACCCCACCCCCTCCCACGTAGGGTGCAGAGGAGCTCCCCGACACGTCTGCATCATGAATATACATTCATTTAATTCCGATTACAATAACACCTCTTGGATCTTGGATCCAAGCTGGGTAAAAGTGGAGTTTATGATAGCCCTGCGAGGGAACAGGACCAGCGTTCCAGGGAACCAGACTGCAACGGGTACTGCGGTATTAGAAATGTCCCTTCAATACAACTTCAACAGCACAGTAATGAGGGGTGCGCTGCGGCTTACCTCTCGGGCCTCGTACGTATCAGGGACGGTGATTCTGTAAGGGGCGTCTGGAATGTCATAATATGGTTGGTCCTTGTGGATGTCCTGAAAGAGATGATGTCTGTCAAAGAACTGTAGGGAGTAGTGTATCACCAGATCATGGGAGGCTTACGGTAATAATATCGGTTCCACCAGCCCTAGCAATCGCTGTATTTATTAGCGTGGTTGTACTCTTATGGCAGACCAGCGGAAAGAACCCGGCGTTGCCAGGAAATTCGAAGAAAGCAAAAAAATACTGAGTTTTATAAACGGATAATTGTATTTTTTAGTTTATTAATGAAAAAGAAAATGTTATGTATTTTTAATACTGTTCGGTAAACTATATTTTTGTTTCTTCCATCAGGCGCAAAGGTCATCAGTGATGTCATTGCTGATGTCATCCAAACAGACAAAAAACGGCTTCTTGATCTCAGGAACCATCATGCAAAATTTGGTTACGATATCTTAAGAGGTGACAATATGCATGGGGAACAGACAGACAGGATTCCAGAATATATACTGTAGTAGATTCAGCTCACGCAAGGGGAATGGAGCCCATCACCAAGGGCTCAAACACAGAGCCACGTACCGCGCTGAGCGAGAGGGACAGGGTCTGCAGGATGTCCAGCATGGTTTTCAGCACCGTACCGCTCCACAGCAAGTGAGGGAACCTGGGAACAGAAGAGGCCCACACACAGGCAATTATATTATTAGTAATCCCGACCTTATTTATAACACAGGTCTCTATATTTATATAAAGCTGCGTAATGTGGCAGGCATAAGCTTAGAGTTCCACGTTAAAATGGATATGAAGCAAAAGGACACACTGTGTGCTCATTTGCATGTCCTTACCCAGAATCCCTGGCTGCAGTGGAATGCCAAGAGATAATGCGGAAGGGGCAGGGTTGCAGTCTTGTCTGAGACATGTGACTGTGCTCACACGTGGTATTTTTATGTGCTATATTTATATCCTAAGCATGTTTATAGAAAGACTTAGTTGTACTTGTCTTTTTCATCCTAACCTTATTTGGTAAAATGTGCATTGTAATCATTTAGAACAAACTAAAAACAGGAAAAACCCTATTCGTATTCACAGGAACAAGCCTCCCAAATAGTACTGCACCAGTTTAACCAGTGTCAGAGGATGCCACATGATATACGCGGCTTTGCACTGCACACGCTTCCTGCCCGGGGAGGAAGGAACACCGATTCCTGGTACCTCTGTGTGTAGGGCTCTTCACTGCCAGCAGAGTCCTCTGTAGGACATTCAGAGGGGATGTGAGCGAGATCTTATCTCAGGGCGTAAGAGGTGATCACTCACTTGTCCACCAGCCCCGACAGGTACTTGTCCGCCACGCGCCGGATGCGCTTGTGGATGTGATTGAAGTTCACCAGCAGGAACTGAGCGTGGCGCTCCAGCTCCTCCTCGTTCTCCTTCGTTTTGGGCTGCGAGCAAAGAGGCCACGTGAGAACGAGTGGGGCGGGAAGGTAGGACGGGCGCCGGTGGCAGCTATTAGGTATCTCAATTTCTAGTAAGGGGTGGGTGGGGGGTATACACCAGTAGGAAGAAATGTCCATTAAAGTAAGTGTTGTGTAGATCTGATATCTTTATTTTATTGGCTAAATGAAATGTAAATCTCTCTTTTGAGACCGCTCGCTTCCCTGATGGAAACGTGTGTGTGAGTCGGCCACTGTAGCGCTCTCACCTTGTCCGCCATCAGTGCCAGGAAAGCGTCAAACACTTTATCTGCCACGGCAACGACGCACTGCACCATCCCTGCAGGAGACGGAGGACAGACGGAGGACAGGCTGTGATATACTCCACACAAAGCACAGCCTGAAACCCGGAGACAAGCATCTAACGTCCCTCACATCTGACAACTAATGGCTAAAGGATCCTCTAAAACAGGGGTGGCCAACTCACGTCCTCAAGGGCCCCCAATAGGTCAGGCTTTAAGGATATCCCTGCTTCAGCACAGGTGCGCAATCAATGACTGATAGAGCTACTTGTGCTGAAGCAGGGAGATCCTGAAAATCTGCCCTGTTGGTGGCCCTTGAGGACTAGAGATGGCCCGTCCTGCTCTAAAAGGACGTTTATTTTTCCCTTTTCCCCTGTAACCATTTAAAAAAAATGTTAAAAACATAAAAAAGTTAAAAACATTCAGTATCTGGATAGATTGCACGACCGGTGGACGTGAGGTTAACTCCTGAACGCCGGATCGATGCAAGTTTTAGTTAGCCCGTGTCACGCACAGCAGAAGCGCGGCGACATTCACTTGTCTATATCCTGCAACTTCAATAAGGCAGCTCATGGCGGCCACTACAATCCATCCATACGGAACGCCATCCGCGGGGATTAGGGGATTTCAATACAGTAAATCCAACAGGTGAACAATGGATACGTAAATATGAAACCTGATAAAGGTAAAGCAAGGATAAAAAGAGCAGAGGAAAGTCATTATTTAGCGGTTTCTAATAGCCATTTAACCGCCTTCGCTTCCACGAACATTTTGAAACGCCCCACATCTGGCAGCAAGACGCTAAATTCAGACCTCCCCACAAAATAAAAGCAGCTGGCGGCATTATTCCCGCGGCGTGGTTGAAAGCACAGCGCTATAAGACAGACACAAACCGTACCCGACTTATCCTTCTGGATAGCTTTGTCCTCAAAGTAAAAGAACATGAGCTGGAAGCGATCCTTATCCGTGGCGTTCAGGACCCTGTGATGGCGAGAGAGAGGGTCTCATTAGGGCAGGGGTGGCCAACGCCAGTCCTCAAAGGCTACCAAGGGGTCAGGTTTTAAGGATCTCCCTACTTCAGCACAGGTGGCTCAATCAGTGGGTCAGTTGTTGACTGGCCAACTCCAGTCCAATAGGGTCACCAACAGGTGAAGTTTTAAGGACATTCCAGCTTCAGCACAGGGGGTTCAATCAGTGGCTCAGATTGAGCCACCTGTGCCGAGACCGAGATATCCTGGCCTGTTGGTGGCCCTTGAGGACTGGGAGTTGGCTACCTCTGCATTAGAGGTTCCGAGTAAAGGAGAACGTGACGAAAGAGCCGAGCAGAGTTACAAATAAGCGTTCTTGATTTGAGCTTCAGCTGCAGGACCCAAGAAACTGTGGTGACAGAAGAGAACAGCGTGACAGAGATAGAGACCTTTGAAAAGGGACTCTTTAATTTTGTTACAGGCATTAGCTGAAAAAAGGGCATAACGTAAATAAGCAGAAAATACAATGTTGCCAATCTAAAGTACACGCAACCCAAATTCCTAATGTCAGATGAACCAAGTATGAGGGCGTGCTGACTGGCACGGACAATGTCACAGTCTATCGGTGCCCCCCCCATTATTCTCAACAGATTGATTTTGCCTAAAAAGTAATAATAAGTGTTGCCGTCAAAGTTAAGTGCCCTGGGCTTAATGGGATAGTATGTATGTATGTCTTTATTTGTATAGCGCCATAAAATGTACATAGCGCTTCACAGTAGTAATACATGTCATATAAATAACAAATATAAATAACAGATCATGGGAATAAGTGCTTCAGACATACTTTAAAAGTAACATTAAGGAAGGAGTCCCTGCTCCGAGGAGCTTACAATCTAATTGGTAGGTAGGGAGAACGTACAGAGACAGTAGGAGGGAATACTAGTAAGTGCGTCTGCAGGGGGCCAAGCTTTGTGTCATGTGTCATGTGTCATCCAGTGCTACTCATATGCTTCTTTAAGCAGATGTGTCTTAAGGTGGGTCTTAAAGGTGGATAGCGAGGGGGCTAGTCGGGTATTGAGGGGAAGGGCATTCCAGAGGTGTGGGGCAGAAAGTGAGAAAGGTTTAAGGCGGGAGAGAGCTTTAGATACAAAGGGGGTAGAAAGAAGACATCCTTGAGAAGAACGCAAGAGTCGTGATGGTGCATAGCGAGAAATTAGGGCTGAGATGTAATGAGGGGCAGAAGAATGTAAAGCTTTAAAAGTGAGCAGTAGAATTGAGTGTGAGATACGCGATTTAATCGGAAGCCAGGAGAGGGATTTCAGCAGGGGAGACGCTGAGACAGATTTAGGAAAGAGTAGAGTGATTCTGGCAGCAGTGTTTAGGATAGATTGTAGGGGATATCATATGAGAGAAAAAAGGACCCAGTCTTCCAGCACTCTGTCACAACAAATGTAGAATTATAAAATTAAAATACTTTATTGATAACCAAGAATAAAAAATAGGGTGTTAAAACGTAATTAAACCGTTTAATTACGTTTTAACACCCTATTTTTTATTCTTGGTTATCAATAAAGTATTTTAATTTTATAATTCTACATTTGTTGTGACAGAGTGCTGGAAGACTGGGTCCTTTTTTCTCTCATATGATATTATTAGTCTCCATCCAGTCAGCACCTCACTGTGGTTAGCATAAGCTGTGCGGGTTTTTTCTGTGTGTATTAGATTGTAGGGGAGACAGGTGAGAGGTAGGAAGGCCGGACAGCAGGAGGTTGCAGTAATCGAGACGTGAGAGAATGAGGGCCTGAGTCAGAGTTTTAGCTGTTGAGTAACAGAGGAAAGGGCGTATCTTTGTGATATTGCGGAGGAAAAAGCGACAAGTTTTAGAAACATTTTGAATATGAGAGGAGAATGAGAGAGAGGAATCAAGTGTGACCCCTAGGCAGCGTGCTTGGGCTACTGGGTGAATGATCGTATTTCCAATAGCAATGTGGAAGGATGTAGTAGGGCCAGGTTTGGGAGGTAGTATAAGGAGCTCTGTTTTTGCCATGTTAAGTTTCAGTCGGCGGATGGCCATCCAGGATGATATTCCAGAGAGGCATTCAGAAACTTTGGTCTGTATAGCAGGTGTAAGGTCAGGGGTTGAAAGGTAAATTTGTGTGTCGTCAGCATAGAGGTGATATTTAAACCCAAAAGATGTGATTAGGTCACCTAGAGAGAGTGTGTAGAGAGAAAAGAGAAGGGGTCCCAGGACAGAGCCCTGGGGTACCCCCACAGAGAGATCAATAGAGGAGGAGGAGGTCTTAGCAAAAGAGACACTGAAGGTACGATGGGAGAGGTAAGAGGAGATCCAGGATAAAGCTTTGTTCCGAATACCAAGAGTATGGAGAATGTGAAGGAGAAGAGGGTGGTCCACGGTGTCGAATGCTGCTGAGAGGTCGCGTAATATGAGCAGAGTGTAATGACCTCTGTCTTTGGCAGCGTGGAGGTCGTCAGTTATTTTAGTGAGGGCTGTTTCAGTAGAGTGAGCAGTGCGGAAGCCAGATTGTAGAGGGTCTAGTACAGAATAGGTGTTGAGAAAGTGTAGCAATCGAGAGAATACAAGACGTTCAAGGAGTTTGGAGGCAAAAGGCAGGAGGGAGACAGGTCGATAGTTAGAAGGACAGGTAGGGTCAAGCTTGCTGTTTTTGAGTAATGGTATAACGGTTGCATGCTTGAAGGATGAAGGAAAGGTACCAGAGTAGAGGGAAGAGTTAAAGATCTGTGTGAGCATAGGGATTATAGAAGGAGCAAGAGGTTTTAGGAGATGGGAGGGAATGGGATCAAGAGGGCAAGTGGTAGAGGGAGAAGAGGAGATCAGCAGTGATACATCCTCCTCCGAGATAGCAGAAAAAGAGTCAAGAAAGACAGGAGGAGAGTTGGGAAGCATTGTGGGATGGGAGGAGGCAACAGATGGGATGTTCTGCTGTATGGACTCCACCTTTTTCTTAAAAAAGTCAGCAAAGTCCTGAGGTGAGATGGAGGAAGAAGAGGAGGCAGCTGAGGGTGGTTTGAGTAGAGAGTCAAAGACAGAAAAGAGACGGCGTGGGTTAGACTTGTGTGTGTTGATTAGTGATGAAAAGTAGGTTTGTTTAGCCTGAAAGAGGGCAGAGTTGAAACAGGATAGCATAAATTTGTAGTGAATGAAGTCTGCGAGCGTATGAGATTTCCTCCAGAGGCGTTCAGAGGAACGAGTGGAGGAACGCAGCATGCGTGTGTGGGAGTTTAGCCAGGGTCTGGGGTTAGAAGGGCGAGGACGGCAGAGAGAAAGTGGGGCATGAAGATCAAGTCCGAAGTGTTTACCGGATTCCCAAAAGGGGTCTTCCCCGTCGGGATTGAGAATCTCAGGTTGTCTTAAGTATTGCGAATCTCAGTGGGGAACACGCCCTAGGTATAGGTCCACGGTAAGGAAAATTCGTTTTTCCCCCAAAAAGTTTTGTTAGGTTGTCAGTTGTATATAAAGGTTGGACACCTTTTTAGAAAGGAAAGGTATACAAGGATATACCAAATAAGTAAACATGGGAAGGATGTTGATCCAGGGATTAATCCGATTAGCAATTCTTGGAGTCAGGAAGGAATTTATTTTCACCTTATGAGATATCATTGGATGATATGACGCTGGGGATTTTTGTTTGCCTTCCTCTGGATCAATAAGCAAGTATAGATATAGGATAAAGTATCTGTTGTCTAAATTTAGAATAGGTTGAACTTGATGGACGTACTGTACGTCTTTTTTCAACCTCATCTACTATGTAACTATATATTTTGAAAGGTTTGTCAGTCATATATTATGTTAAAAGGGTTGTTTACTTGCGTAATCCCTGTGTGTGGTAGTATAAATCTCTGGATTTTCATGAGGTTTTGTAGCAGAGTTTATGCTTGGTATTTCCCGGCTAATCAACTCTGCAGAGTCAGAAACCTTATCTTTCCTTTCCCCACAGCAATACAGTAAGTGGCTATGAGTCAGATTCTGATACAGAAGTAGTCTCGTGCCGTTAATTAATTGTTGAGCCCTTGACAAGAGCTGTAAAAACAGACCTGAACAACCCAATACATTTACCTGAGTGAATCCTACCTATGTGCAAGTCTTGCGTGAGAATTGAATAATGGGAATGCCAGTTTATTATATCTATACAAAATACCATCCAGAAACTTGCAAGTTCTTACAAAAATGGAATCTAATTAATTGTCCGGGCTGAAGTTTAATTTTTATTTAAAAAGGTGTATACCCTCACTACAACATGAACTAATCAACACTGGGCAGAGGATGGTTTTGGTGTCCATGGAGAGAGAGGAGGACAAAGAAAGGGCAATGCGGAAAGATCATTTGATCTTTGCCATTTTTGTAATCAGCCCGGTCACTGGAAAAATAAGGGTCCTTATCGTACTGGCCAGTCAATGGGTTCCCTTAACCAGGCTGACATTTCTTTCCACCCCCTCAATTTCCACATCGATTGAGAGAAACAGAATCAAAGCAGCGTGCAGAATAGCAGCCCAGAACAGTAGTCCTCCCTTTCCCTGCAGTTATGAACGCGCATCTCTTGCGTTTTCTGTTCTCTAGAGGATTGTGGCTTTTCCCTCTTAAGGTTGAGTGGTCCTTTGATTTTATATTTTTTTGTCGTTAACTTTATATTACATATTTTCCCTTTCTTGCATTTGCTTTTTATATTTTGCACTGTATTAAGGAAGCGCCGGGCAGTTTATTTCTGTTTCCTAGTTATGAACGCGCAACAGAGAAATAACGAACAGAACACATTCCAGACACGAAAGTTAACAAGAGCTCAAATTATTTTTAAAATCAGGTTTTGTTGTTGTTTTTTGTTAAGTTGGGTGTCTGTGTATAAGAGAAGTGGGAATTATGTTAGTTTGTGTCTGTGTTCTCAGAAGTTAAGTATGTTTATAATATATAATGTTTAGGATTGCAGTGTAGTATAATAGTTTAACACACATTATTAATTCAAGTATTTTACTTTTGCTGTTCTAATCCAGCAATTAATATTTAGAATACAGTATTTTCGTAGGAACAGTTCAGTCTTGCCCAAGGACATTTGGCAGAACGCCCAGACAGCTGGCTATACACCCAGAACTGTGTCACAGGTTCTGATACTATATTATTAATTAAAACTGAGTGATACGGAGTATGTATGTCTTTATTTGGATAGCGCCAAGAGTGTGCTCAGCGCTTCACAAAGAAAACAGTACAGGAAATTAGTGTGAAGTCAGATACGGAATCACTGTAGAAGTTTCAAATTACCATATAACATTTTTTTTTGTAGGTTTGTTCATTCTGATATTTTTTAGAAAGATCAAAGTAGGTATGTACTAAATAACTAAATGTTTTATAGTGGTGCAGTAAGAAGTGTATTATATGCCTTCAATGCCCCACTTACAGTGTTATTTTTGTTTAGGTTTTCTGCTTTCTTAGCACAAATAAAAGTGGAATGCAAAACTATTGTATGGGTTGTACAGAATGTTAATGGAGAACTAGAATTTTTTCTTGTTGCTGTTTTATTTCTGAAGTCCAACACGCACCATTTTTCTACTGTAAATGTAACTAAATGACATTTTATAACTGCTGACCATTATCTTTCCAAAGGTGTCCCACCTTGAATCCCACGTCTATAACCTCATCTTAAAGAATGGATCTCTGAGCAATCCAGATTTTAATTTGTATTTTGATGGTTCCTGTCAGAGAGATACAGCAGGATAATTTGGTGTCAGATTATATTTGTTCCCAGCATGAGGTTTCATCTCCTACCTTGGGGTTTCAGGGGTTTCTTACATCTGCAGGATCCCCCATTGCCAATGCCACATATGTTAAAGCCCTTCCACAGGCTTTACTTTTACCACAAGCAGTAGCTATTGTTAAGTTCGCTGCTTATACAAATCTCAAAGATCCTATTTCCCAGGGTAATTGTGCTGCAGATCAAGCAGCCAAGCGTGCGTCTTAGCCGCCAATATTTTAATTGCCACAGAAACACCCACACCACAACCTACCTCCCTACCCATTGACCATCATTTTTATCAGAATCTTTTACACCATGAAGCCGATTGGTTGTAACCACGGGGGGCTAATCATGATGACACCTATGTTTGAACAGAGCCCAATGGTCTCCCGGCTTTTCCATCGTCCTTATTGCCATGCATTGTTCGCATGGCACATGGTTTGCATGTGAACAAAGAGGGGATAATTTACATTGTTTCCCGTGATTGGTGGGCCCCCGGACTTGCTAAGGCAGCAACTGACATGTTCTGTGGCTCTTATGTCCATCTGTAGCACACCTACTCGTAAACATAAATGATCTCCGTATGAGATACTTATGGGAAGACCTATGACCACCAGTAATTCAAAGGAACTAATTATTAAGGACCTGTAATCTGTGATGAAACAATTAGGAAATATTGCATGCAACCAACACAACTTTTGCAGTCTCTCCATGCACAGGTCAAAGCTGTACAGCCTACATCCAAGAACCTGAAAATGCACCTACTCGAGCCTGGAGACTGGGTGATGGTCAAATCGTTTCAACGAAATCACGAGTTGCAGCACCTTGTGGGTCCATGCGACTCATTGTAAAGTGGTCTCCCCCATAAAGGATCCATTTACTCAAGTTTTCAAATAACCAAAAGAATAAGAACTTTGCAATTTAAAACTACTGCTGAATTATTGTATATTTACATTTTATTTTTTTCTATGTTTAACATTTCAGATAATAACACCTGGCACAGGACTTTGACCAGAAATCACAAAACAGATCAGTGGATCCTGGTTGGGTTACTATTGGGGGTTATTTTTGTTCTTTATCTGGTAACTAAACGAAAGGGTTACGAAAATGAAAGGGTTCCGATTCAAATATATCTCTATGGTTGTTAGGCCATTTGGGGATAGCAGAAGAGAGAAATGTGTTGCTAGCTATAGCACATAAGGTGGCCCTGAGTATTAATATTCACCAATATATAAATAATAAGAATAACCTTACAAAACAGAATGGCCCTAGATTATTTACTTGCTGCCAAAAGATGGGATATGTGCTTTAGTAGGTGAGGAATGTTGCACCTTTGTATCCGACAGTACGGCTAATATTGCACATCATATGCTAGGGATAGAAGAAGTAGTGTACAAGTTGGAAGACTCTTTGAATGTATCATATAGCTGGGACTTGGGACTAGGCACATGGTTTGGATCACTGGCAGCGAAACTGGTGTAAAGACTGATTATATCTGTATGTGTTTTTGTCGTCATATTAATTGTTATCTCTTGCATTAAAGGACTGATCACCAAGCTGACCTCTCAAATCATTCCCTCCATGCCCCTCCAAGAAGATATATATGAAGACCAGACAGAAACACCTCTAATGCAAAAAATACTTTCCTGATGTGATCCAACGATAAATAAATGCCTGTCAGGAGAGGATGAAACAATTGCGAATGGATATGGAGTGGGTGAGACTTCAAGGGATTGAGGTACCGGACCAATGGTTACGCCAAGGAATACCCTCTACTAGGGATGGATACCGTGCTTTGCAAGAATAAAGCTATACATTTCTCACTGAAGATTTCGAAAAGTATAATAGAGGGGACTGTTGAAATGGACTGGGGGTTGTCTCTGGAGATGAATTATTAGCAGTATTCAGAATCCATTTTGTCTGTCATGTCGTCTCTCAGAATCCATTTCTGTGAAAGAATGTGTTTGTTTGTAAGGATGAGTTTTGCTAACAGTAGACTTTCAAGGCTGGGCCAGTGGCTCAACGCCCACAAGTATAGTGATAAGACGAATTCTACAGTTATACAGAATTATAGTGATAAGATGTACCCTGACGTACCTTGTTGTTGTACTAAGCGGTTTTAAAGCAGTTTTTACTTACTTTTAGTGACCTTTAAGATGATAGGTTTAGAATAGGGAGTAGCCATTATAATCTGCCTAGTAGCCAATGTTAGACTATGAAAATGAGAAGTGTATATAAAGCCTGCTTGGGACCCCCCCCTTGCAGAGTCTCATTGAGTTTCTGGTATGATCATACTGTATGCTGTAAAGGGAATAAATTACTCAATATAAAGAACCTGTGTTGGCTCTTGTCCGTGTGCGAAGAAGCCGACATCCACAAAGGCCAATCAACCCAACACCTGGAAGCTGAACTGGCAAATACAGTGTAACAACGCTAACAAGACGGGGCCCAATTCTGCTGCTGAATCACAGAGCAATGACAAAGCAGCTGTAAGAACTCCTGTAAAAGGTCACCCACCTCATGTGCTCCAGGCGGTACACAGAGAGCAGGTAGGTAGACATGGCAAAGTCCAGCTTGTTGATGAGTGCGGACACCTCGGGCGCAGGGTCCAGTAGGTTAATGATGGTGCTGCGTAGTTCGTTGAGTTCTGCCTGCGGAGACCAGGTCAACATCCTCAGAAAAGGGTCTCATCTCCTTCTGCTGGTGCCAGCCAGAGGGAGTCAGCAGCTCAACAAACTACATATAATATATCCGAATATGGTTATTTGGAAGGTGGTATAGCCTTAATACTCTATCGCCAACAAAAGTACAATACATGTAAATTGAGATACCTATTGTTAGAACCATTAGAGTTCTTGAGAGAGGAAATTACAGTGCAAAGAGCTCTCGAAACTTCACAGGTTTGTTCTTCAAGTGACAGTATATTTAAAGAGGAACCCCATGGGGTTTGGAAAGCTCTGTACACGATTGGGTCATCGCTCGAGAACTGTATTGTTGGTCTAACAAAAGGTATCAAATCTACATTTCTCCAGGACCACGAAGGCTACAGAAGTTTGAAATACATGATCATAGGAAAGCGTTTATAATTGCTTTAATGCAGTGTTGGGGCTTGGGTGTGCACTAGTACTCAGATTTTGAATTGCATTGATCCCTCGCAGTAGTATTACGTTTGTTACGAATAATTCCTCCCGATTGGAATCTCCATTATCTGTTTGGGGAAATAGATATAATGTAATGATGTCTGCCACTCAGGGGTGTCTTATACTCTGGCACATGGATTCTCACCGGTGTCACCGTGTCATTCTTCATCGCAGAGTTGTACTGCAGGACTGAGCGTAGAGGCTCCTTGCTAGGAAAGGTCAGCAGAGGGGACTTGGTGGCAATTTCGCACACTCCCTCATACCACTCCTCCGGCCATAGCCCTGCAGAGCACAGAGACAGTGATACCAGGGGAGACGCGCAGAGACAGCGATACCAGGGGAGACGCGCAGAGACAGCGATACCAGGGGAGACGCGCAGAGACAGCGATACCAGGGGAGACACGCAGAGACAGCGATACGAGGGGAGACGCGCAGAGACAGCGATACGAGGGGAGACGCGCAGAGACAGCGATACGAGGGGAGACGCGCAGAGACAGCGATACGAGGGGAGACGCGCAGAGACAGCGATACGAGGGGAGACGCGCAGAGACAGCGATACGAGGGGAGACGCGCAGAGACAGCGATACGAGAGGAGACGCGCAGAGAAAGAGATACGAGGGGAGACGCGCAGAGACAGGGGAGACGCGCAGAGACAGCGATACAAGGGGAGACGCGCAGAGACAGCGATACAAGGGGAGATGCGCAGAGACAGCGATACAAGGGGAGACGCACAGAGACAGCGATACAAGGGGAGACGCGCAGAGACAGCGATACGAGGGGAGACGCGCAGAGACAGCGATACGAGGGGAGATGCGCAGAGACAGCGATACAAGGGGAGATGCGCAGAGACAGCGATACGAGGGGAGACGCGCAGAGACAGCGATACAAGGGGAGACGCGCAGAGACAGCGATACAAGGGGAGACGCGCAGAGACAGCGATACGAGGGGAGACGCGCAGAGACAGCGATACGAGGGGAGACGCGCAGAGACAGCGATACAAGGGGAGATGCGCAGAGCACAGAGAATGAGATATATATATATATAAAATCATTGTATGTGCATGTATAGCTGTGCTTTACCTGATCCTTCCACAGCGAAGCCCATGAGAACAGAGTACAGCCAGAAATCTCGGAAGAGCTTCTGCAGCCGTGGCTTGGCCTCTTTGATCGGAGGTAATCGCCGGGTGAGCTAGTGATGGAAGCACAGGGCGGGTCAGTGGCAGAGGTTCAACACATTCAGAAAAACTGGCCTCCCCTACTACAGCATAACTGCCAGAGAGCCTTACATGCATTACACTGCCCTGCACACCCTTCTGGCAATGGAAGGGTTAAACCAAGAATGTAAATGTAACAGTACTCTGTACTCCTATGTGCCATCACACTGACCTCCATAGGAAGACACCCATTAGTATAAGCCATGTTTAGTTTTGGCTGGCAGATGCTCTTTGAATGTTTTACCCTTATGTCCAGAAGGGTCTGTAAACCGCAAATCAAAATGCTACCCGCGGGTTCTTACTTTGTCCTTCAACTTAAAAAACACTTTATTTTTTATTTTTTTTAAGGGACCTATTTTCAAAATCGTTCTTGTAACACAAGCATTTACAGACTGTGGCCCATACGAATTATTTTAATTCAGATTAGTCTCTCCTGATTAGTGTTTTAATAGTACATGGGGCTGCCAACTCCAGTCCTCAAGGGCCACCAACAGGTCAGGTTTTCAGGATATCCCTGCTTCAGCACAGTTGGTGCAGTGGAAGACTGAAAACCTGGCCTGTTTGGGGGCCCTTGAAGACGGGCGTTGGCAACCCCTGTAATAGCACTGTGACTAATGCTTGCAATGCATTGTGGACCACTGGATAGGCGAAGGGTGGCTTACACTGGATGCTTGCTTTAATGAAACGGCCCACACAGAGCTTGAAAATATTCATTACCAAAAATGGTATGCAGTGAATAAAACCTTAAAGAAAAACAATTCCACACGAAATGCAAACGAGCCTTCACCAGAGATTATTTTTATTGACTTTGTTAATGCTAATTCTTCAAGGTAGCGAATAAGCAACATGCTGGGTTTATATACGTCCCTGCCAGGCCTTCAGATGCACTGGGACATGGGCTGTACGCCGATAGCACACTGTGCCTCTGACATCTCTCCAACACCTGTCCCATATACACATGGTGACCTCAGGGAATGGGCTACATTTCTATGCAGTCCGTAATCACACAGGATCAACCTACGCACAGGACAACGCAACACAGGACAGGAGGAAGGGGTAGGGGGGGGGGGATGGGGGTGAGGGGGAAGGCTGTAGGGGGGCCTCTGAACAAGCATGGGGTTTTTGGCTGACCATGCATTTCTGTCCCTGTTTGATCTACATGCTGTTTACTTTGGGAGGTGCATGCAGAGGCTTGTGGCAAAGGTTAACTTTTAGCTCTTTTCAGCCCCGAGATTCTGTCCTCCGACTGGGCAGTGACTGGGAGCTCACAGGTAAGGACGCTTCTTCATGCTAACTTCCTTTAGCTATTCTGAACATGATAGCTTCAAGTCCGCGAGACTGTCAGAGTGTGTGCGTGTGTGTGTGGTGCGTGTGTGTGTGCGTGTGTGTGCGGTGCGTGGTCACCTAACACCCAAAGAAAGTACACTTGTTATCGGCATGTAGAAAAAAGGAGCCTGAAAAATGTTTTTCTCTGTAACTATGTTGCAACTTGTTCCCCTGAACTGCAGGGGTTACACTTGTAATTTAAATTATTTGCTTGAAAAAAAAACACAATTGATCCATTAAGGAAAAATTCTGAACAGATACCAATGCATTCACAACACTTCACTATTGTAGCGGACTTTGAGTGGTCTAACATTGATCTAATTCAGGAGTGGCCAACTCCAGTGCATCCCTGCTTCAGCACAGGTGGTGCGGTCGAAGACTGAGCCGCCTGTGTTGAAGCAGGGATATCCTGAAAACCTGAACTGTTGGTGGCCCTTGAGGACTGGAGTTGACCTCCCCTGGTCGATACAAAGTCACATTTTTAGCACTTTATATTCACTGCAAGTGCAGGTCTCTGTGGGCAAAAGCACCTACAAGGGTGATCAATATCACATAAATGATATTATATATAGATTGCCCGTCGGTAAATCAAATCTTGCTGTTGAAAACTAACAAAGCCCCAATCTTCCCTGCTGTCAAAGAGTAAGCAATGTATTTTTGGTTGGTCTTACACTTTTGGGGGGATATGCATTAAACTGTGATAGTGCCCATCAGTATGCTATCGCACGGAAACTCATTGACTTCAAAGGGCATGTCTGTGAGAGTGCCCCGATTGGCACCATCGAAGTTTAATGAATAACCCCCTTGAAGGTCTTACAACAGCTCGGGACAGAACAAAGCTAAAAATGGTTAGCCCATTAGCCTTAGATGATCATGTCACTATGCAAATTTTTTAAATTATACTTCTACAATGGCAAGAATGTTCACCTATAAACACTCGACCATGAAAATGTGGGGCACTTCAACTAACTTTTCTTATCCCTCTTAAAATTGCATTTAGATAGGAATCCAATATCCACGTCTCACCAGTGTCACCTGGATTTAGGGGTTTCCACCATGAATCTCCTGCACCTTGCTACTCTTTTCCTCCTCGCTCCATTCGCTCTCTGCGGCGTCAAGGACCTGCTTGGGCACTTTGATGGCGACTCCAAAATTATAGTTCCTAGGGGGAGCCAAGGCAACGTTGACCAAGCTCTGGACAGACTCCCTCCAGAGTTTCACCGGGAGAACACCGTCACCAATGACTTGATCCCTGACGGAGAAGAGGAGGAAGACTACCTGGATTTCGATAAAATCTTCGGGGAAGATGATTATGATATCATTGATGCTGCCCCGGAAATCAAGGATTCCAAGACCGAGAGGGGGAATATTTTCGAGCTGTTCCATGGAAAAAGCAGGGTTCAGAGGCTCAGTATTATCAATGCCAACTTTGCCTTCAACCTTTACCGAACCATAAAGGACAATACCAATGCATCTGAAAACATCCTGCTGGCACCGGTTGGCATCTCTACTGCCATGGCCACGATATCACTGGGGTTGAAAGAGCAGACTCTGCACCAAGTTCTCTCTACGTTGGGCTTCGAAGACTTTGTCAACGCCAGCTCAAAGTACGAGCTCTTCACCATCCACAACCTCTTCCGGAAACTGATCCACAGACTGTTCCGCAGAAACTTCGGCTACACTTTGAGATCCGTCAACGACATATACATCCAGAAGGACTTTTCTATCCAAGAGAACTTCAAGAACAGCTTGAAAAACTTCTACTTTGCAGAGGCTCAGTCGGTTGATTTTGGAGACCCAACTTTCCTTACCAAGGTCAACCAACGTATCCAGAAGCTAACCAAGGGTCTGGTGAAGGAAGCTTTATCAAATGTGGACCCAGCTCTCTTGATGCTGCTTGTAAACTGCATCTACTTCAAAGGCAAGTGTTTTCATGCAATTTATTGTAAATTCTATTTAGGCCAATGCTATTCCGCCCTGAATGGGTTATTGATTCATACTTTACACTGTAACGCTGCCTGTATCACCATACTGGTCTGAGGTTAGTAGCATAGTTTTAGAAAACGATGGTAAACTAGTCATCTTCATGCCATCTTCACATCTCATTAAACTGGAAATGTAATACTTGCCCTGTCAGATATCAGGCTATAAAATAATGGTTATTGGCAATGCATTTTTATATTCCAAAATTTTCTGTCCTCATACATAATGAGGTTTTAAACTTTAGTCTCCTTAGCAAGTAACCAGACATGGATAAGGGCACTATATAAATGTTGTTCCAAATAAAATACATTAAAAAAACAATGTTATGATGAAAATTAGATGAATGTACCTTCAGATTCGGATTCACCTTTTTATGAGCTTTACTGGAAATCAACTCGCAAAACGAGATAGCTGACAGAATGAAAGAGTAATTAACTTGTTCTGAAAACAATAACTAGTTTACTTACATTGTCCCAGTGATGTTGGTTTAACAAAATGAATCAGTAACTCTGTACAAACTATATAGAGATTTAAACTTAGACCTTGTCCACAGGACACAACGTACATATAATTTGGACAAGTCAACTCCCAATAGTTCATCAATGTTGCATCAGCACTGGTTATTGAACGCTACTTCTGAGCTTGTTGTTGATGCACACACACAAACAGACCCAGAATTTGTGGCAATATATATTTCATGTCTTCATTGCATTTGACATTTCCCTCCTCACATTAACTAGGGACCTGGGAGAACAAGTTCCCATTGGAGTACACTCAAAACATGAACTTCCGTCTCAACGAGAAGGAGGTGGTGAAGGTGCCCATGATGAAGACCAAAGGGAACTTCCTGGTAGCAGCTGACCCCCAGCTGGACTGTGGCGTCCTGCAGCTGCAGTACGTGGGGAACATCAGCATGATGATCGTCCTGCCCCACAAACTCTCCAGCATGAAGCTCCTGGAGACGCAGATCACCCCAGAGGTGGTGGAAAGATGGCAAAAGATCATGACAAACAGGTACAAAGATGGGCAGATAAAGCCTTTAATAAGATGAATTAGTGTGATGGAGAGGCAGCGATCTACACATCGGTTAAATTAAACCTCCAAACATGAGGGGATCACATACTAAAAGATTTTGCGCAGTGATGCCAATTAATGTCTGGAACATCCCGAAACTAAAAACAGCCTTGACCCCGATGTAATCTGGAAGCTCATGCATCAACAGCTCCTATGGAGAACTTCCACGCTGGTCTATCAAGATATACCATTAATACTAGGCAAAAACGACCAACTAATGGTAATATGCGGGTCCCCAGAATAAGTCCTGTCCATGACAGATTTAAGGGGTAATATAATATATAATATAATATATAATATATTTAAAAAATAAAAAGATCACTTGTGAGCACATTCACATGTCTTAGGCAGGTCTGCAACCCTGCCTTTCACCATTATCCCCAGCATACAGTGCTTCCACTGCAGCAAGGGATTCTGGGAAATGACATGCAAATGAGCACACAATGTGTCACAGACAAAAAGGTGACACATTGTGTGCTCATTTGCATGTCATTTCCCCGGCTTGGCATCATGGGTATTTTCTACAGAAGACGACCTAAGTGGCCATTTCGGAGTATGCAGACTTACTGCCCCATTGCTAGATTAATTGATCCAGGAGAGGATGTTCACGCTTGCAGCCAGCAAGCACACCACCGGTGTAGTATTTTTATTTGACCATTTTTCCTCTCAGGACGAGGGAGGTCTTCCTACCTCGCTTTAGGCTGGACAAGAACTACAACCTGAAGCAAGTCCTCAGCAACATGGGAGTAAAAGACCTGTTCACCCATGGAGACTTCTCCGGCATATCGGACGAGGAGATCAACATTGGCCTGGTGAGTTTCCCTACTTCAGTCGCTAGCTTTCATGTTTATATAGGTCTTCAGCAACAACAACAACAACAACAACAACAACAGGGACATGTACAGACATTACTTCTTACTAACTGAGGCACAGGAGAGAAAGTGACTTATTTATGGTTACGCAAGGCAGATGTGGGCCTCAACCAAGGGTTTACCCCCTGTTGTAAGAGCCTTACTCATAATGCCACTGCCCCATCTTTAAAACAAATGGTAGCAGATGACAGCTTAGATCAGGAGTGGCCAAATCCAGCCCTCAAAGGCCACCAACAAGGTCAGGTTGTCAGGATATCCCTGCTTCAGCACAGGGGGTGCGGTCATTGACTGAGCCACTGATTAGCAACGCTCAGTCAACGACTGCACCACCTGTGCTGAAGCAGGGATATCCATAAACCCTGACCTGTTGGTGGCCGTGGAGTTGGCCATTCCATGTCTTAGATGTTACACAAAACAACCAGGAAGGAATCAGAAACCCTTTATTATACAGAAACTAGGGGATATTGGTAAATAGCTACACTGGTCAACAGAAGCACGGTGTGTAACCAATTTATAAACCATTGGCAATGGGATACCGGTAGCAGAAAACTTGACAAGTGCTGGGGAGGGGGTCTCTTATGTTCTAGGCCAGAGGTTCCCAAATCAGGTCCTCAAGGACAAGCAACAGTGCAGGTATTAAGGCCCTCCTCTCATTAGCACAGGGGCCCAATCATTGTGACTGAACCACCTGTGCTCGAGCAGGGGTATCCTTAAACCTGCACCGTTAGTGCTCCTTGAAGACTGGAGTTGGGAACCTCTGTTCTAAGCAACAGGACACACACCAATTCGATGTTCTCTAGTCTACGCATCACCCCCCCCCCCCCCACCCCCGGCTCAGTACCAGGGAGACCTCCTACACATTGTAAGCGGGTTATTGACCTATGCGCTTGTGTCACACTCTGCAGTTTCAGCACCAGGGCACGATCACCGTGAACGAGGAAGGCACGGAGGCCGCGGCGGTGACTACCATCGGTTTCATGCCTCTATCCACCCAGGCGCGCTTCGTGGTGGACCGCCCCTTCCTCTTCCTCATCTACGAGCATCGCACCAACTGCCTGGTTTTTATGGGGAGAGTTGCCAACCCCACGAAATCCTGAATTAAACTCTCCCGTTAAGTTTGGGGCCACTGTTAACGTGCCATGCTACAAACCAAAAACGGTATTGGTAAAAAAAAAAATTGTTAGCTCTTTTAAAGCGCTTATAAATGTGTAAAATGTATAACATTCAAAACCATGCAGATATAATCCAGGCCTTTATACGGCGTTTTGTACTATGCAAGCATTACCGGCGAATCCTGTGATACGATGCACAGGCCACATCTGTAAAACCTTACCAAATTCACAAGGCAGTGAGGCCTAGTCACAAACTCACAATTGCTAACACACCGAGCAAAACACTGCACTGAAGCAGACCAGCAAATTCATCCCAGCAACCAAAATATCTTGGCTACTTTGTCCAAATCTCTTATGTAAATGAATGTCCATATACTCGGCTTCAGGGCACAGCTCTGATGTTCTCTATTTGTAACAAAAGTTAATGCATCTACCGACATATATTGTGCTAGAAATAAGAAGCCATTAATAAACACTTATAAAGGTTATACATACGCCTGACTCCGTCTGCTTGTCACACACGCACGCACACACACACACGGTGTCGTGCCGTGATTTTAACACAACTGATTTTTCACCATTACAAGTTGCATGTAGTATTGGGAGCATACACCCGATATCCTGTACCGTTTTTGCACCTTAATCTCTTTATTTTTATTTATGTACTTGCCTACGCGGTATAATAATATTACGATAGGAAGCGGTCTCGCGCCCTTATTGGAAGCGGAGAGAGGAAACAGAAATCTCATTGGAAAGAATCTTGCATATAAACCCCCTGAAAATACAGAACTGTGGAAACAATGGAGCTTCTGAGTTCTAGTCAATTGTAATGTTACAGCCATGTACCAATAACAAGGCACAGCGGGCCCACGGAACCCGAACCAGCCCGACACACTTTGCAGGAAACACGATGGATAAATATACATTGATCGCAGCTCCCAATCCGAGTCACCTCACGCGCACAGCGCATGGACGCAGGCTTTCTGCACGCCCGATGGGAGAGGAAGAGGAGCTAAAATCAAAGCCCTCGAGTTTGGCTGCATTTGCCCTCATAGTTTTCTGCAAGGTTGCTAAATATTTGCTTTCCTCCCCCTTCCGATGTAACCATTAACTCCAGAGGAGGAGGGTCTGTGCTCTGACACGTTTTGCCCTGTGTACCGAGTGACCACGGGGCAGCTCCTGAACTGGAACATGACCGACTACGCTCTCCGGGGGTCAAAGTGAACAGCAGGATCAAGGAGCTCATTTTGGAACAGAAAAACTAGCCGTGGAGTGGCCAGCTCCAGTCCTCAATGACCACCAACAAGTCAGGTTTTCAGGATATCCATGCTTCAGCACAGGTGGGGCGGTCGTTGACCGAGCCACTGATTAGCCCGGCTTCAGCACAGGTGGCTCAGTCAACGACTGCACCACCTGTGCTGAAGCAGGGATATCCGTATACCCTGACCTCTCAAAGACTGAGCCACTGATTGAGCTACCCGTGGTGAAGCAGGGATATTCTGAAAACCTGACCTGTTGGTAGGCCTTGAGGACTAGAGTTGGCCCACACCTGCCCAAGTATATAAGTGACCGATCTTTGGTGCTGCTTAGCTCCTCACGGGCTATTACTCAACTAATTTGAACCCATTGTTCTGGTAGCACAAACTCTACCTGGATCGAGAGTTGAAACCTTGCGCAAGGAACAGGTCATATTTGTAGGCCAGCGCGTAACTAACTTATGACGAAGGCTCACGGTATGAGAAAACATATTGGATAAAATGCACATATTTAGTATCAAAGTCTCTTTAGAAAACAAGATCAGCCATGAACGGAAGACCCGAGGCAAAATCCTCACCCAACCCAACCCCAGTGTGACCGTCAAAGCTCACTATAGGAGCCATAGCTACTCACCACAGCAATGACGGGTATCAGGACACCCAGGTTCCCTGCACTGCTGGAGGCCTGGTGAGGAGAAGACACGAGATGAAGTCAGGTGGGAGAAGAACAGAAGAACCCTTCGTCACGTCCCGCAACACAAAGCAATATCAACAGCTGGGAGCGCAGGCGGCAAAGTGGGTTATTTGGTTTGGGAATTAAACACTGGGCTGATAGAAAAAAATTAAACACAGACACCTAATATGCCACTTATATTCGGGATACCCTCGTGTTAATCTCAAAATGCTTTTAATCTGCTGCATACAAGGGTGATATATAAAGAGACTGAAATCAGAAGCGTTCAGCCACATATTTGACAAAGAACAGGATACAGGATATTATTGAATTGTCCTCCTAACCCCTCGAATGACTCTGAGGTACTTGGGTCACTTATTATTTATTCGTTGTTACAGTATTCATTAGGGAGCGAGTTTTATCTGTGCCCTGGGCACTGCGTGGCGTCTTTGCATTTGTTCGCTGGACATCACAAAGACAAGCAGGACGTTGACCAATGTACAGCCTGATAGAAAGCAGCCTCGTTCTGCTACCCGGGGACTTTGCTCGCTCCCACTTTACTGGGGGTGGAAACCTTGACAAAAGTTGCCACACACACAGTCACCAATCTTGAAAACAAAAATGTTGTACAAGCGAGCCTCCATTTACAAAACATGGCATGGATACTGGTTTATATTAACCCCTTGTATACCGGGAAGATGTTCGATACACTGGGGGTTTGCCCTACGTGTCATTTACAATTGCGACACATTATCACCCAGAACGGTCTGCCAGAGCCACACAGAACAGACCCAATGACAGTTCCCAAGCACCAGCTCTGAAAATCTGCCGATGTTAGAACATTGTTGGCCAACTTTACGGCCCAACTACAAGTGAATTCAATATTGCTGCCACGACAAAAGTGTTACTAAAATATAACCGTTCCACTGCAGACCCTGACAATGCCAGGGTGCCTTAATAGCCAAACACAGGAGTACAGACAGACATGTTGCGAGTCAATATCTTTTTAAGGTCACCTTCACCGAGCTTGGACTGCAAGCTCTTGGCACACGTCGTTTGCTTGTCTCTTTTGCTCTTCCACTCTCTGTACTGACTGATGAATACTAGTATAGAGTACTGTGCGCACCTTCAGCTCTGTGATCGCTCCCTAACCATGTTCTGGGTGTGCCGAGCACAGACTGTACTAGGGTCCCCCCCCTCTCACCTTCAGCGCTGGCCCCTTCTCACTGGCCCTCTCGCTGGCTCTCTTCCCCTCCAGCCCCAGCTGCACAAACAGCTCCAGCAGGTTCATCAGCAGCTCGTCCACCAGCTGCTCTCCCTGGATGTTGGCCGCAATGTTCGCCAGCGCGTTTATGACGGCCAAGGAGCAGTGCCTGATGGGAGATCGCAAAAAGACAAAAATGGTCGGGTTGAGCACAGCAAGAAATATGGGCTGCGGGCAGGTTTAAAAAAAATAATAAGCTATTTATTCGGCATGATGCCTAAGATATACGGCAAGTGATATCCCTCCGACGCGTTTCCTGCCCGGCACTTTATCAAAGAGATAGAAGGATTGAGTGAGTCAGTGGCTAATGGAAAAGAGCAGGGGTGCAGCATACACAGGCCGCTGGGTTTGATTATAGCTTACACTCGCTGTTAAGCCCCTAAAGGGTTCCCTGCAATTTTCAGGTCATTTGAAAATGGTACCAAATAACACCGTTATTTCTACTTAACCCAAATACAGAAGAATTTACAATGCGTCTGATCTCAGACGCGCTATTAGAGAGGGTCGGGGTTCCTTACAATGCGTCTGATCTCAGACGCGCTATTAGAGAGGTTTGGGGTTCCTTACAATGCGTTTAATCTCAGACGCGGTATTAGAGAGGGTTGGGGTTCCTTACAATGCGTCTGATCTCAGACGCGCTATTAGAGAGGTTTGGGGTTCCTTACAATGCGTCTAATCTCAGACGCGGTATTAGAGAGGGTTGGGGTTCCTTACAATGCATCTCATCTCAGACGCGCTATTAGAGAGGGTTGGGGTTCCTTACAATGCATCTGATCCCAGACGCGCTATTAGAGAGGGTTGGGGTTCCTTACAATGTATCTGATCTCAGACGCGCTATTAGAGAGGGTTGGGGTTCCTTACAATGCGTCTGATCTCAGACGCGCTATTAGAGAGGGTCGGGGTTCCTTACAATGCGTCTGATCTCAGACGCGCTATTAGAGCGGGTTGGGGTTCCTTACAATGCATCTGATCTCAGACGCGCTATTAGAGAGGGTTGGGGTTCCTTACAATGCATCTGATCTCAGACGCGCTATTAGAGAGGGTTGGAGTTCCCTACAATGCATCTGATCTCAGACGCGCTATTAGAGAGGGTTGGGGTTCCTTACAATGAATCTGATCTCAGACACGCTATTAGAGAGGGTTGGGGTTCCCTACAATGCATCTGATCTCAGACGCGCTATTAGAGGGGGTTGGGGTTCCTCAGAATCTCACAATATAATTATAGGGTTCCTTAGTCAAAAAAAGGGTTGAAAACCACTGCTCTAGCCAGTCACTATCGCCCTGTACCTCACCTTTCCCATCTGTAAAATGGGTAGCAGTTATAACTAGATCATCGTTAATTGTCTCCCATGACTTTGCATTTTCCTTAAGCATCACAACACTGCCTGATGAGAACAAATAAGTGTTGTGTTGCCATCAGGTAATAGCAATCAGCAATTGCTACAAGACCCTTATTGTTGATGTACATCACGGAAATGTTATCACATTTACCCACCCATAGCCGTCCTTAAATGAGATCTCATTAAGTGGCTGCGTTCACCCACAAGTCTCGCTCCATGTTACATAACCCTACAGAGCAGTGCAACATGTCCTAAGCAAAGAAGGATGGGTCGCCGTGCTGGGTCCCTTCTTCCATGTAGTAACTAAGGAGGGAGAGGGAGTAGGTGGCAAGATACCGTGTATTGGACCAACAAGTAGTCGATATGTTACAAGCTTTCCAACCACTCAGGGGACCTGATGGAGAGGTGGGAAAGGTTGTAACATATTGACTACTTGTTGGTCCAATAAAAGGTATCACACCCCCCCCCCCCTACTCCCTCCGGTGTTACTACAGGTCTTCTGTAAACACTTGTGAACATTTTATTTATTTGTGAGAGCCTCCCCAGGTGTCTGATTTGCATCTCCTTCCTTGCAATGGATATTCTACAAATCAGTGGTGTCGGACACCTTCAGAGGGGCGTTACTTTGGGAATTCGGATAAACGATCTTACCTGTACCCGTGGTCTTTGTAATCCTTGGTGGCAGAGTAAACCACCGAGCTGGCTTTCACGCTGATCTGCTGGAAGAGGTTCCACACCTCCTGGTAAATGTATTGCTGCCAACGACACAAGACGGTGTCACGTAAAATGTACAGATACCCAAGAACGAGCACACGTCGGAAACCTGTGTACAAGGTCGCTGGGAGGGGCTGTTATTGGTTGGCATCAATGTGGGAGAAGTGGCTCAGTGAGTACAGACATGGACTCTGGCACTTAGTGGTTCAATTCCTGGTGTCGGCTCCTTGTGACCTTGGGCAAGTCACTATCTCCCTGTGCCTCAGGCACCAAAATATAGATTGTAAGCTCTACGGGGCAGGGACCTGTGCCTGCTAAAAATGTCTCTGTAAAGCGCTACGTAAAACTAGCAGTGCTATACATGAACAAAAAATATTATAATTATTAGTCAAAATGCCCTAAATGGACATTATGCATTGGAAATATATCACTCAGTGGTGCCAGAGAGGCGTGTTATATATATTACTGTGTAGTGCCCTGCTAAACCGGATGGCAAAAAAGGTGTTAAATATCATATTCACAGCCATATGGGCACATATAGGCCATTACTTTTTCTTTCCAACTAATCTACAAAGTCAAGGGTGCGCAAACTTTTCAGTCTGCTCCCCCCTGCCTACTCTCCACCCCTGCTCGTGCCCCACTCCCCCCCCCCCTTCACCCGGTGTCTTCTGACGTCATGTGACCCTGCTGCAACATTTGACGCCGTGTTACCATGGCGACGCGCCGCTGGAAGCCGCCAGAGACCAGGTAAGGGGAGTTACAGAGGCCTCATGCGCGCTCCCCGGCATTTAATTTAAATGCCTTGGGGAAAAGCGTGGAGCCTCGGTAACTGCCGTGCCCCCCAGAAAATCAGGAGGGGCGCGCCCCGCCCCCCCCAGTTTGCACACCCCTGTCCTACGTCAACCTTTGTTAAATTTTAATTGGACGAGAGTCATTCTATATGTATAGATGAGGAGTGGCCAATTCCAGTATCCAAGGGCCACCAACAGGTCAGGTTTTAAGTATCTCCCTGCTTCAGCACAGGTAGCTCAATTAGTGGCTCAGTCAACGACCCAACTCCTGTTCTCGAGAGCCACCAACAGGTAAGGTTTCCAGTATATCCCTGCTTCAGCACAGGTTGCTCAATCAGTCCCAGCTTCAGCACAGGTGGCTCAATCAGTGGCTGTCTTCGACTGAGTCACCTGTGCTGAAGCAAGGATATTCTGAAAACCTGACCTATTGGTGGCCCTTGAGGACTGGAGGTGCCCTCCCCATGGTGTAGATCTATGGATCCAGAGGAAGTGCGCTCTTCAAATGAAAGCTGTGACAGGCTCATGTGGTAGCAGCCGTTCTGGTTTCCACCGCGAGTCTACGCTCGACTTATCGATTCATATAAAGCATCGGACATCCTTATGCTCTCCCATCTCCCTGCATTGCGAATGCCAGCTGTACATGATCCCGCAGAGTCATGGCCCCAAACCTATACATAAAAACCCCTCAGGTTTTGGTTCTGCAGGGGGGGCGGATTCCCCCTTTCCTTACGTTGCCCGTGATCACCATACACCCCAGCTGGTCGACGATCAGCACGTCCAGCTGAGACGGGGGTTGGCAGAACTTCTGCTGCAGGATCTGCAGGATGGGTTCCATCACTTTGGGGGTGTCCCTCAGGGCCACGGCGATGTGCCCCAGGGCACGGATTGTGTGATCGGGGATTAAATGGGCATCCCTAGAAGAAAAGCAACAAGGTCAAACCCCTGGGTATATGCCAGTGCAAACCCACAGACTTCCTCGCACCCGCTCAATCTTGTTCTCTCTTAGGACAATGCTCTTTCTGAGCTGCCACCATATTTAATAAAAGGGGGACGGGGAGGAGGGGAGGTAGCTGCTCTTGCTACAGTCTAAAGGTGGGATCAGTGCCAGGAGCAATAGGTAATAGATAGAACAAAGCTTGCAGATTGGAGGAGCGGCTCAGGGAGTAAAGACACTGCCTGGAACCTGGTTCAATTCCCGGTGTCGGCTCCTTGTGACCTTGGGCAAGTCACTTTATCTCCCTGTGCATCAGGCACCAAAAACAGATTGTAAGCTCCACGGGGCAGGGATCAGTGCCTGCAAATGTTGTTGCCTGCTATACAAGTACATGCTATTATTATAGATGCAAAAAAGAAAGCCCCTTTGGACTAGCACTCAAATCCTAATGGAATAGTAGGATATGATAAATCGGATAAAAATTATATTTTATTGGATATATTAAAATATTGATGGATATTGAGCATCCACCATGACAAGTAACCCAACAAATTCCCTTGTTCACAGACACCCATCAATCTCCATAACAAAGCAGACAATTACCACGAACACTACAGTGGATCTTTGAATCTCCAATACTCCAATACTCCAATACTCCAATACTCCAATACTCCAATACTCCAATACTCCAATACTCCAATACTCCAATACTCCAATACTCCAATACTCCAATACTTCACCTTTTGGCGCCCACTTCTTCAGGAACATGAAACAGCCACCAAGTGGTGCGTTTCCTACAGCCTACGAGGACCTGCTTTATTATCCGTTTGGGGCAGATATTTCCTTTCTAATGCTCAGCCAAAAACAAATGTCATATTTAGGCCATTGCCCCACACGTACTTCTCATTCTCCTGCGATATGTACAGGCGATTGGACAAACTAGCGAGGAAAGCTTCCACAATGACCGGGTCGGTGGTCAAGCCGGCATTTAAACACCTGCAAGGAGAGGGGAGACGGAGGTCAGTGAGACGCCACAAGGGGAAAAACAAAAAAAGGCCCCCCTGGCAGGGAAAGGGTTACAGCCCCGCGTCCTTATACCTGCAGATGTTCTCGATGGCGATGTCACGCAGCTGCTCGTACATGGACGGCTGGCTCTTCCTGCCAGACAGAACGTTCATTGTGGGCTCAGAGTGTTCGTTGGTGATGCTGATCCGGATGTCATTGCCGCCTAGGGAGAAACATCGTCAACTTTAAAGCAGCCGTCCAAGCTGCCGTTCTTTTTATTTTATTTTTTTCTCCCTTTAATATGTGCGTCAATGCAATCCGCGCAATGGTAATTAGCCAAGTTGCAGATCGATTGGTGAAGATTCGGCTCGGGGGTTCACTAAATGGCTGTCAGTGCAGCAAGAGAGGATCAAAGATGCAAAGTTCTGTGGGGGAGATCATGTGACCAGGCAGTCACTAGATACAATTGGTGCCCTGCTAGAGAGAGGGCAGGGCTCAAAAAGGGGTGTGCCAGAGCCTGTTTCAGAAGAGGATGGGGATGTGACTTTGTAAATGGTTGTTATAGACAATAAAAAATGCTGGTTACATTAGAATACATTAAAAATGTCATTCAGAGTTGTTTAAAAAAAATGCTACAAGTATTTTCTCATAGTACAGAACTGGTTTATTAAAAAATAAACACACGTAGGATATTGCTTGGTCTGCAGCTTTAAGGAACAGCTATTCTGCGGCGGGAAGTACTTCCCTTGAAACATACATGACCCATTTCCTTATGATGCTGGGATCACACCACATGTAGTTATAGCAGAGGCGCTTACCGGTCTGCGATTGGCTGTGGTACTTATACAGCTTGACCAGCACCGGAGAGGGGATGACCAGGAAGTCTCTGAGGGAGGGAGTTACAGAGTGTACCACCACGGGAAACCGTTCACACAGCCGCCCCAACCCCTGAGAAGAGAGGGGGGAAGAAAAAAAAGGTCATCAGACACCTAAGAGGTCACGTGGTTCCGGCCCTGGCCACCCATGTGAGGGACTTGTAACCACGGGAAAGTTTAGGTCCCTGAATCTCAATAAACTAACCAACGAGAGAGTGTAAGCTCTTGGAGCGAGGGACTGCACATTCATCTTACAGCACACTGCCGGAGCTGTATAATATAACATTATTACACGCGGATTAAAAGAGCCACGTGTTCCCCACTTGTATGATCTGAAGATTACATCACAGTATGATGGTAGCCAATAATGACAGGTACTTTGCAATCACATGTCGCAGAGAGGGGCATTTAGCCAAGTTCAAGAATATTCATCTTTACATTATTACTTTTCAACAATTTCTATAGCTGCTATTTTGTCCTACGGCCCCCAAGTGCAGTAAAAATATACAGATGCCAAACTACAGGTACAAGCAGTGAGATTGTGCTACACCGCAATATCCGACTAGCACCCTCTCTCTTCACCTTTAAGACCCATCTTAAAACCCACCTCCTTAAGGAAGTATATGGGTAGCTCCGTGGCTGATACTATACACTTCATACATCGACCATGGCTACTGGCAGACGCACTTACCAGAACACCCTCCTACTGTCTCTATACATTCCTCCTACTTACCAATTAGATTGTAAGCTCTTCGGGGCAGGGGCTCCTTTTCATAAATGTTACTTCTATGTCTGAAGCGCTTTTTCCCATTATGTATTATTTGTTATTTATATGATTATGTCATGTGTATTACTGCTGTCAAGCGCTATGTACATTAATGGCGCTATATAAATAAAGATATACATACATACACCATTCGCCCTTAACACCCTCCCCCGCACGGAGCTGGATGTACCTGCAAGCAGCAGATCAGAAGAGGCATGTGGGCGATGATGATTTTGCTGGATGTCTTGGACTGCAGCTTCTCCGACAGTTTGATGCAAAGGTTCTCTGCGCCTTTGTGGTAAAATAAACACAGTTGAGAGAATTCAGCCACACAGAGGCAACCCGGGGGTCATCCCTATCTGAGCTCAGAAACGGATCTAGTGCCTGCCCCTCGGGCGGGTACCATCTTTATATATTCATTGCCGGTGAATGACATGGTTACACAGTGCACACACACTAGGATGTAGGTTTCGGTGCGTTTTTTTACCTTGTTCATCCTTGACGGCCCACACCATGAGGTCCACGCAGGCTGCGTTTGCCTGACAGCGCAGCTTGATGGGGCTCAGCGCGTTGTGCAGGCGCTCCACGTCGTGCAGGATTTTCTGCAGCTCAGACTGGCTGCTGTTGAACTGTTCCAGCACAAAGTCGTGGATTTCCTTCACAAAGGAGGTCTGAAGGTCTAAAAACGGACAAGACAGGGCTGGAGGGGACGGGATGCAGCGCGCACAGCCTGGGAATAGGTTCTACCGAAATTATTCAAAAATTGCGGTCACCTCTCTATTGAGGGTCCCCGAAATAAGTAAGACAGCAGGAGAGGGAGAGACAGCTAGAGGGGGAGACACACACACACACACACAGACAACTAAAGAGAGGGACAGCTAGAGAGAGACAGAGACACCCACACACACACACAGAGACAAATAAAGAGGGACAGCTAGAGACAGACAAAGACAGAGAGACATCCACACACACACTCACACACAGAGAGAGAGAGCCACACACACACACACACACACACACACACACACACACAGAGAGACACATGCACACACACACAGAGACAGAGAGAGACATACACACACACAGAGACACATACACACACACACAAAGACACACAGAGAGACACATACACACACGTTTAAAACTAAAATATCCTTGAGACGCTTCCGGTGATAGCTGCTCTCACAGAAGTGTTTTTTCCTGTCAAAGGGGCACAATACCAACATCTGCCCATGTTACCGAGTGGAGTCATTTTTGGGTGGGTTACCATCACAAGACCGATATAAAATACCAAATAAATTAGATCCGTCCTACCTTACCAGCAATAGAGTGGTAGAAGGATCGCTTACCTTTCATGTTGTACATGGTATCTCTGAGCATTTTAAACATTGCCACGTAGAGAGGATCACTAAACTTCTTATAGTAAAGATCCACGCTGGGATTGGCCTAAAATCAAGTTAAAAAAATTCTAAATAATACATACAATAAGAGTAATAAACAAAAAGACACCGTCAAAACCTCTTTCCCACCAATAAATGAGGTTTGCTCTCTTCTTTTTATCTTTAGTAATTATTGTGGACGCTTGGGTTGGGTCAGTGAGAAGAGAGCGGCATCCTCAAGATTGGACCAGGTCCTTTTTCTTTTGGACTGAAGATATGTATATTGATGTTTATGTGTGATATTTTATTGCATTGTATATACATATTGATATATTTTATTCGCTGTAGTATTATCCCGTTTATGATTCACACTGATTTGAGCGCATTGGGCTGAGGCTGTATGTGTGTGGTGTATGTGTGGTCTGTGGTGTATGTGTGGTGTGTGGTGTATGTGTGGTGTGTGGTGTGTGGTGTATGTGTGGTGTAAGTGTGAGTGTGGTGTATGTGTGAGTGTGGTGTATGTGTGAGTGTGGTGTATGTGTGAGTGTGGTGTATGTGTGAGTGTGGTGTATGTGTGAGTGTGGTGTATGTGTGTGTGTGGTGTATGTGTGGTGTGTGTGTGGTGTGTGTGTGGTGTGTGTGGTGTGTGTGTGGTGTGTGTGTGGTGTGTGTGGTGTGTGTGTGGTGTGTGTGTGGTGTGTGTGTGGTGTGTGTGTGGTGTGTGTGGTGTGTGTGGTGTGTGGTGTGTGTGTGGTGTGTGTGGTGTGTGGTTTATGTGTGGTGTGTGGTTTATGTGTGGTGTGTGTGTGGTGTGTGTGTGGTGTGTGTGTGGTGTGTGTGTGGTGTGTGTGTGGTGTGTGTGTGGTGTGTGTGCATATGTATGTATGTATCCTCCAGTCATCAAGAACCCCTTTCCCCCCCCAACAGGTCAGGTTTTTAGGATATTCCTGCTTCAGCACAGGTGGCTCAATCAGTGGCTCAGTCTTCAACTGCACCACCTGTGCTGAATGAAGCAGGCTCTTCAACTGAGCCACTTTTGCTAAAGAAGGGATATCCTGAAAACCTGACCTGTTGGGGGGGGGGTCTCGAAGGCTGGAGTAGAGTACCCCTGAGTTAGAACACAACTGGTTATATTCCAAACGTACCTCTGAGACTTCAGTGATCAGGGCGTCCAGCGAGCCGAGGACTGGGTCTGCCACAATCTGCTTTACCTGCACAAAGAGCGTAGGATGTCATGTCTGTCACTGCTGCTGCTACAAAGGACACAACGGGCAAGTAACAACGCCACGAGGGCGGTGTGTGAAGCAGGCACAGTGTCACAAAATGCTGCAGCACAGGCAGTCATCGCTCCCAGACAGCAAAGAGTCTGACTATCAACTGGGAGTAAAATGCGCACGATGTTACAGCTTAAAGGAGTGACACGTTCTAACGCGCACATGGTTTTGTGCCGAAAACTACAGCGAGATGAAGAAAACAGAGAGAAAAGACAATCCTTTGGACGAGATGCACACATCTAGAGCATTGCTAATGTATCCCATTAATGGGTTAATGATCTGCGCCGGAGATAAAACTTAACTTTTAATAATAAATCTCTACAAAGAAAAGGAACAGAACCTCCTGGTGAGGACCACAAAATGATACATTGTATCAGTGAAAATTAGTAACAAGGGCGTTAAAAAGGGGATTCATTTATTCACAGAATGTAAAATACGGGGCCTGAAAGCACAAAAAGGATGAACACAGAGACAAAAGATTCAGATTCGGACATTAGTGGCCATGTCTGCATTAATGTTCACTACCAACAGGCCATAGCGCAAGCCGTGAATGCCTGTACCATGTGCAGTAGCTGGCGCAGCGCGTCCTGCGGGATATCACACTCCTTGTTGTTGACACCGGTGAAAAGGGGAGAGACGGAGAAGCTGGAGCTGATGGTGGTGAGATAATAGGCCGGATCCACGGCGCTGCCGTCAGGCAGATAGGAGCCTGCGTCAGCGGAAATAAAGCGTCAAGAGTGGTAGAAAGTGCATGAAAATGATACAGGCCTGCAGATTATTCCTCTGAACGGCTAAAAAGGGGCATTTCTAGATTTATTAAGTCATTTTCCATAACAAAAAAAATATATGATGTTTTCTATCCTGTTCTGGGACTATCCACAGCATAGGAGAAGCAGAGGACGCCATACGCTGTATGACTGGCGTGTTCCCAGCTGCGCGCACAGGCAGATTAGCGCCCGGGAACACGCCGCACGATAGTTCTTTTAATTGTATTTGCATCGTCTCTGAAGTGATTTACAGCAACGGAAGAAGTTGCAGCAGAAGGCTAGAGAGAAAGGGATGCCAGTCACACCAGCCTGCTCCACTCAGTCACTGCTCTGCACTGACTGGCTGGCCTGTGTGGCAGTAAAGGAGATCCCCCGTTCAGTACTGTGGGGGTCTCAGCATGGTGGGGAAGTAGTGCATGGAGTTAAGATGTGGTGTGCTGCAGGGTGCCCGACATTTGCTGCTTTACCTTCAAAGTACTGGATGGCAGATCCACCCGGAGATCCAGGGGGAGGGACGATACGATCAGGACTAACCTGCAAAGCACATTGCATGGATCAGTACTGAAGGAAGAGCAAGAGCCAAAAACACAAGACACAATGTAACCCACTTTCTGACGCCTTTAAGGGAGCTATCCAAGCGGGCGATTATTATTATTTTAACTTAGGATTGAAGCAGAGGGTCTCCGGAGCTTAACCCCATTCATTTCAGCTCTGGGGACCCCCTGCTTCTGGAGATACGTACCTCCGAAGGGGCTGCTGTATCCCTCTGCTTTTTAAACCTCACGCGTCACCCAATAGGAACCCGAACCTGATGACATCCCGGCTTCCTATTGGCCCGCAGGGCGCGGGGGGGAGCTTTGGAAAGCGGCCATTATGTGATCCCTGCTACCGGCACCGACTACCGAGGCAAATATCTCGGGAAGTATCCCCTGGAGCTGAAATGAGTGGGGGTCTGCCCCAGGGACCCGCAGCATGTTGTCCGTACCGGGAGAGCGGTTCGTAGGTCGTACCTGTGACCCGCTGGACACGCTGCTGGTCTTCCTCTTCAGGGAGTCTCCGTGGCATACGGTCAGCAGTGAGCTCGGGAGGATGGAGCGGAAGTCGTTGAAGGAGCGCCTGCGGATCCCTTCCAGCTCCTCGGGGACCCTCAGGGACTGGGGCGAGACTTTAGGGAACAGCTTGGACAGGAGAGATTCGTGCGTGTGGCTGTAGCGTCCGAACGCCCGGGAGATACCGATCAGACACGGCACTGCGTACTTACACAGGTATTCTACACACAGGGACAATGAGGCAGATTTACCAAGCGATGCTATTCCATAAAGGCCTCAGTGATCGCGACCAAGACGCGGCCCTCTATGGGGCCGGCCTCAGTCCGCGCGTGCGCGCGCATGATCAAGCACGATGGCGACCACATTTTCAAAAGACAAAATTTTTGTATTTTTGGCGCGGCGGCTGAGCGATGGCGGCTGAGCGATGGCAACGTCGCGGCGGCGGTTCAACCACGGAGGGCGAACCAGCCGCATGACATCATGGCTGCGCCCCTGCCTGCCTCCCCATCACGAGCAGTCTGGAATCCACAGATCACTCGGGAGAAGGGCATGGGCGCCGCAACGCGCACCCCGTGGCCCCCTGTGGCCATAGCCCAAGACACCTTCTGGCTCTACTTAGAAAATATGGACCAATATGTTTTTGAAGTTACTTCCATGGTCCAACGCGCGCGAAAATCACTATTATTGCAACACAATGTATTACAGCAGGGGCGGGCAACGCCAGTCCTCAAGGGCTACCAACGGGTCAAGTTTTAAGGATATCCCAGCTTCAGCACAGGTGGCTCAAGGAGTCCCAGCTTCAGCACAGGTTGCTCAAGGAGTCCCAGCTTCGGTACAGGTGGCTCAAGGAGTCCCAGCTTCGGTACAGTCTTCGACTGAGCCACTGATTGAGCCACCTGTGCTGAAGCAGAGATATCCCTAAAATCTGACCGGTGGGTGGCTATTGAGCACTGGAGTTGCCCCACCCCTGTATTACAGGCTCCAAATACACACACACTGTATATATGTCTAAAAGCCTTTGAAGCAGGGCACCTGTAAGGTGCACGTGTACGGCTGCAGTCCCAGTGATCACTGTGACACGCGCGCCCGGCGGGGGGGAGGGGGGGGAGGGAGCGGCGCGTGCACAATGCTACCCGCGATCTGCGGTCTTTAGGGAGAGAGGGAGATTGCGACGGGAGAGGGCGTGGTCGGGGTTTTGCGGGGGCGTGGTCATGACCTCACGCGGCTGGTTCGCCCTCATTGGGAGAACCGCCGGTGGGGGCGTGGCCACGCCTCCGTCACCAATTCTGAACTCAATTCCATTGAGTTAAAAAAAACTGCGAGTACAGCGCGGCTGCACCTTCAGCGGGAAGGTGAGTACTGGGCCCAGCCCCATTGAGGGGCGGTGCTTACACGCACAGCGCACGCCGAGGTGTGCGCTGTAGCAGTGACTGGGACCGCAACCTAATACTGGCTGGGCACTGGCAGCTAACACATCAGGGTTACCTTTATCCTGGGTCTCAGGGGACTGGCACATTCCCAGCAGACTCTGCATCACGTCCAGGATTGCCTCTAAGATCTGGAGACACAAGGCACAAAACATGAAACTCTGCCAGGCAAAACCTCCACTCCGTCCCAAAACCTCCACTCCGCCCCAAAACCTCCACTCCGCCCCAAAACCTCCACTCCGCCCCAAAACCTCCACTCCGCCCCAAAACCTCCACTCCGCCCCAAAACCTCCACTCCGCCCCAAAACCTCCACTCCGTCCCAAAACCTCCACTCCGCCCCAAAACCTCCACTCCGTCCCAAAACCTCCACTCCGTCCCAAAACCTCCACTCCGTCCCAAAACCTCCACTCCGTCCCAAAACCTCCACTCCGTCCCGGCCGTTTACTAGTCAGGAACCAATATTACTCGAAAAGCTATAAACTCTCTGCGGTTTCTATAGAGAGGAAACATTATATACTGTCCTGTACGTGTACATATAGCACACGTGCAGCAGCCGATTGTTGCATTAACCCTTTGAAAGGCTTGCAATGAGTTGCAGGTTCCTCTGGGACCAAAGGGGTTAAATAAAATGGATGTTTCACAAAGCTGTTTCCAAGCATTGAAATAAGGGGATTAAACTGGTGACACATGCTGGTCTTTGTGGTGGATTAACTCGGGACAGAATTGCAAAAATACACAAGGATGAGCTGCCTTGGACTCTACACGGCACGCTACGGGGGGGAGGGGGGGAGCTTACCTGTGCTCTAAATACGGGGTCCCTGTGAGCTACATCCGACAGTAACGTCACTAGACAGAAGCTGAAGATTTCTGCCACCGGAAGTGTCCCTGTCCGATAAATACAGATAATGAGCCGTGCGTTAGAATACACCCCTCACTCAAAAAACAAACACAGCTCTTCAATTCATAGACAGATTACAATCCCACAAGACAAAGGTCGGCTCACTTTATCCCTACGTAACCCAAATACTTTAAAAAAAAAATTATATTGCAATCTCCTCAGACAAGGGATTCACTGTGGTTTGCTTTGGCAGAGCAGCACACTGCAATAACAAGATTTATAAAAGAAAATCATGTACATCTGTGCTGTCAGCTCCATTGACAAGGGAATGTTTTGAATGAATTGTGTTTGTGACAACTTGTTACAACGCACTGATGTAGAAGTCTTCCATTCCCCCGCCGTGATGCTATGGAAGTAAATGGAAGTTACAGCCTATACCAAGCAAGGCCAACTCCAGTCCTAAAGGGCCACCAATTGATTCACCCACCTGTGCTGGAGCAGGGATGTCCTGAAAACCTGGCCTGTTGGTGGCCCTTGAGGACTGGAGTTGGCTGCCCCATGTCTATACACGAGTGATGTGCAAACAGTGGTAAAGTTAGCTGTAATAAACCGAAGCTTACCTTTGCCTTTACGGGCTGTGCTTTCCTCTATCCACCGCACCTTTGGAAGACCTTTCATGAGCTTCAGGAGGTAGGGGACCACGTGTTGCTTGTGCTAAAAAACAGAGCACGTTTCAATTGATACATATGACCAAATATTGCTATAATCTTCCAAGCAATCTGTTATTTCCAGGACAACCAGATCCAGGGACCCAGTCAGACGGGGAATCTGGTGATGCCGAAAGGCAGCTCTGCGGCACGCTGGATATTGATTGAGGGTGGGATACAAGTCATCTCAGAAAATGTCACATTCTGTGTGTTTGCATCGTTAAAGAAGGAGCAGCCAAAAAAGGACGAGCCTCGGACACAGCCGGGACATAAAGGACCAATCCATGACAATAACCAGATGTCAAATAACAGATGACAATAACCAGATGTCAAGACATCATTCTTGTCTTCCCTGCCAGCGCGATACGAGAGCGCCCACACAAGAAGTTACAAGGGCCTGCCTGATAGAGGTGTGTATCTGGTGTGCGGCGAGCACGCCGTAGCACGCACCGCAGCGGCCACTGGGGACTTGGCCTTAATAACAATGTCATTTCATTTATATGTGTTTGTTTCTTTTCATCATTGGAGCCCATGAGAACCAGGAGGGGGAAAAGTGACTTCACATTAACACTGCTAACACATTTGCTTACACTGCCCCAGTCACTGCGTGCACACGCGCGCCGGAACGTGCACTAGTTTAAGCCATGATCTGCGGTCCTAGGGTTGCGATGGGACGCGCGTCAGAGAAGAGCAGGGGGAGCAAAGACAAGATTTTTGGCGGGGTGCATGGCCATGATGTCACGCGGCTGGTTCGCCCTAATTGGCTGTACCGCTGTCGTGACGTAGCCAGCACTCTGCTGCCGCACAAAAAGACACATTTCTTGTCTTTTGGCAAAGGCGGTCGCGCATTGTGCAGGCGCGGGCAGGCAGTGACTGGGGCCGGCCCCATAGAGGGCCGCATCTTGTTGGCGCAGCAGCACACGCAGCGGAGACCTTATAGGCGGCCTGCTACATTTAATCTCTTTATAACTATTAAAATAGGTCGTAAAAACAATAAAATGATGCGTTTCTTCCTGCTGTATCTGTTAGGAAACTTCCTCTTCACTTGTGTTGCAACATTTCCTGGAATCCCTTGTGTCAAACTGATTCACGCCGAGGTTTATTAACGGCGGCCCAACTGCAGAGGGGGGAAGTTTCAGAGAAACCAACTTTACAAGTGAAGGGGGTTATTCATGAGTCATTAAGGGTCAGATAGTGTCGATTGGGAACTACCTGTTCAAGTCTATGTGTCTGCCTGGAGGGGTTATCTGACCATCAACCCACTCCTGTTGTGCCTTTAAATATGATTACCAACACTTATAATGAATCAGACATCACGTGGCTTTTGGAATGAAGTTACGCATCAGTTACTAGAGACAGTACTACTAGTAGAAGTAGTTATACCTGAAGACCCGACTCAACCAAAAAGATGCCCAAAGCAATGAGTGCATCGCGGCGCCTCTCGTCAAGCTGAAAAACCCCATGGAAATCAACGGGGCACATACACAGCAGCTTCTGCACCTGTGGGGAAGAGGAAGAGAGTGGGTGGTAGATAATTACTGTATACAGCTCACAACCAGTCCTTGTGTATATATATATATATATATATATATATATATATATATATATATATATATATATATATATATATATATATATATATATATATATATATATATATATATATATATATATATATATATAGCTCGTCACACAGTGTTAGGTATCGGAGAACCAGGTCTACTTTCAGAGGTTAACAGGCCAATGGCAGATGGACCTATGTTGCCTTTAAACACATTCAACCCATTTTAGTATCTTGTGACCTTTGCTGGTCTATTGAGCGCTGATGGGTTTAACTACATAGGTGCTGGAAAAAAAGTAATCTATACAACAATCTGAAACACCTTATATTAGGCTACGTCCCCGGTGGTGGTGACGGCGTCGCCAGCGCCACAGCCTCCACCGGGGACTCAGCCTAAGGAACCCTAGACTAGAGCAGTGCTGCAGAGTGTGAAGGGCCATCAGGAACAGAACACTGCTTGCAACAATTGTTGATCTACACTACAGGAAAAGGGGAATGTTTCAGACCTAACAGCTCAGCTATAGCACTCTCACACTGGACAATGCATTATGCAGGTAAAATAATGCTTGTTCTGCAGCGATACACTATTCATCCAATGATGGTCATTTGCAGCATAGCGTATATGAAGCTCATAGGATTCTGTACTGCACCAAAATGACCAGCAAATGGTTATTGTAAAGTCGCAAACATATTTTAAAATATGCAAATGAAAAGGTCAACATTTTAACCAACCTTGCATGAAACCGGAGCCAGAACAAACCTAAATGCATGAATTAAATGCATTGTATAAGGGATTATAATCTGATTGCGGGCGTCAATCCCTTTCACAGCATCACACACACTACAGGTTCTGAGTACAACTAATGCCATTCCAACCAAGGGCATCATTTTTCCCACGGTGCACGGTTTCTCTGGGGTCTGCAGCAGTGTGACCGGGGATGTCTAAGCCCTTTCTTTGGGGGGGTCCCTGTTTCTGCAATAACCACCCAATCAAGTCTTCACTGATTTACTAACCACCATATTTACTAAGCAGTCTTCTGCCAAGAGACACCTTACATGCATGTGATCTGGCATAGGGTTGAATAAAACTGCATTAAACCCTTCCTAGTAGAGCAGGGGTTAACCGATGAGGAATAGATGCATGTTTGATGCCAATTGAAAATTAATTTCTGAGAGATAAAAACAAAAATGATGCACATCGACATAAGAAATTAATATTAAAAATATATAGTAACCCTACTGCAAACTTCCAGTGTGTCTCTCACGCTCCTGCAGGACAGGACACCACAAAATAGTTTGTTTGTGGGTGCAGGACAAAGATGACATTTGAATTGAGTAAATCTAATTTCAATGAGTGAGGTCACGCAGGGTGTCAGATCTCTATTGAGTGTGACGCCCTAATAGATGACTAGATGCCACTGATGGGCACTCATTCCTACTGACTGGCAATGAGAGGCACTTACACAGTGAGAGGGGCTCCCTCACAGGGGCAAATAAACACTCACACAGTGACAGTTACTCCCACACAGGCACAAATGAGCACTCACTGTGACAAACCCTCACTCACAGTGACAGGCACTCACTCAGTCACACTCAGTGACAACCCCTCAGTCACACTCACAAACGCTCAGTGACAGGCACTCCCTCACAGTGACAGGCACTCAGTCACAGTGACAGGCACTCAGTCACAGTGACAGGCACTCCATCACACTCAACCCCTCACTGTGACAGTCCCACACACTGAGTGACAACCTTCCAGTGAGTGAGGCTGCCCCCTCCCTCACACTCAGCTCTGTACTGGAGGCCTCTCTCTCTGGCAGTGCAGGGGTTGGGTTACCCCCCTGGCACTCACTTTCTCCAGGGCCGCCGGTCTCTGCACGGACAGGGAGCGGGCCAGGGACAGCACGGTACTGAAGTAGAAGCCCCGCGAGCCGCCGCCGCCCCCCTGGGCCGCCATGTTTCTCCCGGAGCCGCGACTCGGCGTTGGTGACGTCACCGATAGGATCCCCGCTGTCACGTGATCCCCCTCCGAGGGGTGACGTCCTCACAACATGGCGGCTACTGCTGTTGCCATGGTAACTAGTGATAAGGCCCAGGCAGGGACAGACAGTCAGGCCTTGAGCTCCGGACAGTGTGAGGCCTCCCAGGCTCAGGGAGCTGCCGGTGTATATTAACCAGCAAGCTATGCTCGCGCTGTCCTCGGTGAGTGTTCGCGGTGAAGCAGGTTATTCCTGTGCACACACCCCCTCATGTACAGCATGGTACAGTCCAACGCAGCGCGGGCGGAAGTACATCGGGTGAAGCCTCCTGACGTCAGAGGTAGGGCGGAAGTGGTGGTCAGCTGAGAGAGTAGTAGGCGCTGGTGAGTGCGGACACTGGTCACATACTAGTGTGTGTGTGTGTGTGTGTGTGTGTGTGTGTGTGTGTGTGTGTGTGTGTGTGTGTGTGTGTGTGTGTGTGTGTGTATATATATATATATATATATATATATATATATATTAGTGTGTGCACTTAGTGAAGGATTTCATTGCCTGTAGGTTTTATCATATATATTCTAAAAATATTTTACCAGGAAAAATCACATTGAGTTACCTTGCGTTTTCATGTGTGTCCTGGACATACAGTAGGTGTCATGTGCAATGATTTCTGTGTCTATGGAGTCAGATGAGGTTCATTAGCATGTGATCTCAGTATTGTGATGTTTTGTAGGTGAGACAGGCGCGCAGTGTTCTGTTTGTGTGTGCTGGGTGTCCTGTTCTATTTTTTTCTTCTTGTTATTGCTTTGTATTGTGTCCCGGGTCCCTCTAGCATTAAAAGGATTGTCCCTGTACGGTGTGCACTAACCCTACTGTTCTCTCATGTCACGATTTATTGCAGAGTGAAACGGCCACATCTGCAACATGTCTAGAAGCTACAATCCCTTTGATGAAGACGAGGATGATGACTTCAAGCCGGTGAAGTGGAACAATGGAGCAGACCCTTATGAAGACCCAGCGGAGAGGAGGAGGAGGGAGGCGGATGACGTACAGTGGTCCCTACAGCAGGAGGTGATGAGGAGAGCACAGGCCACCGTGGACAGCAGCAACAGGTCCCTGTCCCTTATGTATGAGTCAGAGAAAGTTGGGGTGGAAACGGCAGAGGTGAGAGCCCTTTATTGTGAATCTGTTCTTCCTAAACTAAGGAAGCATTTCATATTCAGAACACTCCCTCCCTGGGAAACGGACATGTCGTATTATGTAGCCATGATGAGTGACCACACACATCCAACCATCTGATCCTTCTTGTATGTACCCAACATTACAGCATCCTGGTCCTGACACTTTGTGCTCCTCCCTGTTCCTCTTGGGGTGAATAATTCTCCTGTTAGAGGGTTGAGTGTGACGGATATCATGCAATATATACCTGGCAAGGGTGTGCAGAGACTCAACATTGTTATACACTGCACAATGTTAATAATCGGTAGTTTACATTATTCCCCACATAATATACTGCTTGCTTGGAGGCTGAGCTTGGTGTATTTGTACATGTGTCCTGCAGCACATTCATGTATAAGTGCATTCAGACTTTTCCTGAAGTCAAGGGGTTAATGGGCAACCAAGCGAGACATTCCATTGGCTGGAGTTATGGACTCTGGCTGACTTATTAACACATTCCTGGCTAGCCGTCTCACACACGCACTTTGTAACTCTCACCTCGTGTGGCCACGCAGAGGTCAAAACACCATGGAAGTTGTTATTTAGTTTTTTTTGGTTACATTGGAGCGCCCTCGTTTTTTCCTACCACCATGGAAGTTGTGCTGGACTTATCTTGTCATTTTGTTCTTGTTCTCACTTAACACATACGTACTATCTTTGCAGAATGATGGTTGAGGATACACTTTAACACCAATGTGTTTTTTTTTTTTTTTTTTTCAATCAAGAAGGAGAATGCACTTTAAATATGGCCGTGTAATATACTGTACAGAGTTCAGCTGACCGTTTGCTTAAGGTAGCTCTGTTGTAAAGTCACTGCCATTCAAGTGGGTGAACGTGGCTCAAATCCTAGTGTCCGTTCTCCTTGTGATTGTGGGCAAGTCGTTTATCCCTGTATGCCACAGGCACTCATTAGATAGTTGACTCTCCATTGTTCCTGCTAAATTCTATGTACAGTGCTACATAAGAAGAAAAAAAGTGAACTGTTCCCATACCTCCTGTTGATCTGTGGCAGTAGAGCTTTGCTTCAGTTGATACAGGCCAGATTTCCAGCCACTGAGGCTGTCTGGCCAGTTATTCCCAATATCCTGGTGAGGGGGAGGTCTGGCGGCCTATAGAAGACCTGCCCCTGGTACAGCAGCGAGGGGGCTGTTGAGGCATGGACCTTCTGTGAGTGTGTCCTTCATAGGACGGGGGAACATCTCAATGTTCCTAATAAAACACATCACTATAATATCCCATTATTTCCAGGAACATTACACCTGCCTAACGGGTCAGTCCCTCGTACGGCCAACGTGTACTAATGGCAGTGACATGTTAAAGGGGTCAGTCCCTCGTAAGGCCAACGTGTACTAATGGCAGTGACATGTTAAAGGGGTCCATCCCTCGTAGGGCCAAGGTGCCTTGGGGCAGTGCCATGTTTAAAGGGTCAGGCCCTCATACCAACGTGTACTAATGGCAGTGACATGGTTAATGGGGTATTGATTCCTTTCTTACCAAAATCTGAAACCTATAAATGAAAATCACATATTTTTAATATTTATTTGTAAACATGGCAGTGTCATATCCCCTCGTGACCTTGGGCAAGTCACTGTACCTCCCTGTGTCACGAGCACTAAAATTAGATTGTTAGCTCTTCACTGTGCCTGCAGAATTCTGTGTGCAGTGCTGTGTACACTCTGCGCCATCAAGGAAAAAATACTACTCTAATATTATTGTTGTATGACCTGAATTATCAGCGGGAGCCTCGGCAGTGTTCACGCCACACATGTTCCTTACTCTCTCCCCCAGGAGCTGGTGCGGCAAGGAGAAGCTCTGAAGCGCACGGAGAAGATGGTGGATAAGATGGAGCAGGATATGAAGACGAGCCAGAGGCACATTAACAGCATAAAGAGCGTCTTCAGCGGGTTTACTAACTACTTCAGGGCCAAACCTGCTGAGACGCCCCCCACGCAGAACGGCTCCGCCGAATACAGCGCCAGCAACAAGTAAAACTATCTTGAGCTTTGCCATACATGTATATAATGCGCGTGGGAACAGGGAGGTAACGTTACCTGTGACTAAGGACCTATTTATACCCTGTCCGTGCCGGGGGCCTGCAACACGTCCCTTTACTTGGTGTAATATTACTGTGCAATATATTGCTTGCCCCTTTGTCATTGAAGGGGTTAAACAAGGTTAAATCAGATGCCCTAGTACATTATGGGGGGGGGGGCAGACAACTCCAGTCCTCAAGGGCCACCAACATATCAGGTTTTCAGGATATCCCCTGCTTCAGCACAAGCCGTGCAGTCTTTGATTGAGCTACCTGTGCTGAAGCAGGGATATCCTGTAAACCTGTGAAGAGAGAGAGGTGAATCCGGAGCGACAACACACAGCCCAATGACGTCAGGTTCCAGGTTTGAACATCAAAGCTTTATTAACAACACACAGATGGAACAGCAGGCTGCAACACAGCCTCCTCCTCTACGCGTTTCACGCTCTACTGGCGCTTCGTCTAGGAGTATATCCTGCATATCCTGTAAACCTGACCTGTTGGTGACCCTTAAGGACTGGAGTTGGCCACACCTGCCCTTGTATGTTCCCATACCTCCTGTTGCTGTGGCAGTAGAGCTTTGCTTCAGTTGACACAGGCCAGATTTCCAGCCACTGAGGCTGTCTGGCCAGTTACTCCCAATATCCTGGTGAAGGGGAGGTCTGGCGGCCTATAGAAGACCTGCCCCTGGTACTGCAGCGAGGGGGCTGTTGAGGCATGGACCTTCTGCGAGTGTGTCCTTCATAGGACGGGGGAACATCTCAAAGTTCCTAATAAAACACATCACTATAATATCCCATTATTTCCAGGAACATTACACCTGCCTAACGGGTCAGTCCCTCGTACGGCCAACGTGTCTAGTGACAGTGACATGTTAAAGGGGTCAGTCCCTCGTATGGCCAACGTGTACTAATGGCAGTGACATGTTTAATGGGTCAGTCCCTCGTTCGGCCAACGTGTACTAATGGCAGTGACATGTTTAATGGGTCAGTCCCTCGTTCGGCCAACGTGTACTAATGGCAGTGACATGTTAAAGGGGTCAGTCCCTCTTACGGCCAACGTGTACTAATGGCAGTGACATGTTAAAGGGGTCAGTCCCTCGTTCGGCCAACGTGTACTAATGACAGTGACATGTTAAAGGGGTCAGTCCCTCTTACGGCCAACGTGTACTAATGGCAGTGACATTTTTTTTGTTCTTGTAAATGTCTTTATTGCAAGTGAATATAATATAAAACAGGTGGTAACATAACTTCACAGTAGTAACTGATCCCCCGTTCGGAGTATTTAGACGGAGCCATACATTCTTTAAAGACCACTGGAGGCGAATGGTTCAGATGATGGTTTCCATTTGGGTTTAGATTTCCCAGCGGTGTTGGAGAGATCGGAAAGTGTATCACACTTTTCAGGAATCGTGATGTGAAGCAGAAAGGCGGCCATGACATGTTTTTAAGGGGGGTGATCGATTTTCCTTTCTTGCCAAAATGTAAACCCATGGGTAAAAAAATGATTTTAAAAGACGTGTGATTGGTCAGATTACCTCTGGCTGCTCCCTTTTTATGTAATGTCAACAAGTTTGCACAAGCAAAGCCCCCCTCCTCCAAAATCTCTTCTCTTTATTGGCTCTTCGATAGGACGGGGTGGGATAAAAGTAAATAAAATGCAAGTTGTAATTAGTTTCGAAAGAAATAGATGCCGTCAAATCTTTGATTTATTTATTTTTGTGTGCAAATTTTGGCTAGTTTTAAGGAAGTAAAACATACAGGACACCTACAAGCTCATATTGAACACCCAAAATAACCACAACATATATATGTATAAGTGTCACAGAGGAGTGCTCCTGAGCATGGCAATATATATTTAAAACCAGAGACAGAACATGAAACACAGACAGAGCTCAGTGCACATCCAATGACACCTATACACGGTACAGTGCCTAAATATATATCTATATATATCTATCTCTTTTGAATAAAATGGTCTTTTAGTTTAACTCTTTGGCCAAAGTGTTGTAAGCCCTTGAGCCCCTACACGGCAGACCACATCTCACCCTTGAGATGTGGTCTGCCGTGTAGGGGCTCAAGGGCTTACAACACTTTGGCCAAAGAGTTAAACTAAAAGACCATTTTATTCAAAAGAGATATATATATATTTATATTTATTTATGCACTATACCGTGTATAGGTGTTATTGGATGTGCACTGAGCTCTGTCTGTGTTTCATGTTCTGTCTCTGGTTTTAAGGAAGGCAATGAGATTGTTAAAAATATTTGCAAAATATACTTTTTTTTTTTTTTTTTGTCGGCTACAAAGGATTGCTCCCTTATTTACTTGCTCCCTTAAGCTGTACCCAGCATTTAGGGGGGGGGGGCAGGTTGGTTCCTGTCTGATTTAACAAGCAGCTGTTATTGGAGACACACATTACTCCTAGTCGTGCTGATGTGATCCCTCTCCATTCAGACTGCATGAAGCCATGTCCAACAGCAAAGAACAGGAGGGGAAGTACCAAGCCAGCCACCCCAACCTGCAGCGGATGGAGAATTCAGGTAGGTATAGACAAGGAGACTCCAGTTCCCATCTATGCCAAGTCTGACCTCCCTTCCTGAGCTGCTCCCGTTGGTCAGCATCTCCTGCAGGACATTATATTCACAGGGGGAGGGGGACAGTTCAGAAGGTCAGTGAAAGGGAGAAGTGTCCATATTCTTAACATATTCACTGTCGAATGGGCATTGCAGCTCAATACATTGAAGACTTCTATGGCCATGAAGGTGTTAAATCCAGGACCTTTCAGAAGTAGGTTCTGTTCTTTAAATTCCAATCTTATGTCTTCCCTCCTTCTGGGGAGGGGAGAAATGCCAGGAAGTATTTCATTACTGTAGGGGTAGTGGGTTCGCAGAACTGCCTCCCAGCAGAAATAGTGATGGGTAATACCGTAAAGGATTTCCACAACTGCTTCAAATTGTAATCTTGGCACGAGAGTATCTTGAATACGGGGGGGTGGGGAGGGTAAGCTATTGGGGTCTGAGGCTTTAGATGGGTAAAGTGGGCTCTGAACGGCAGCAAGTTTCAATGTTTCTATCTCCATTTCACTAGAAGCCAGCACTAACGCAGGAGCCGCCAGCACTAACGCAGGAGCCGCCAGCACTAACGCAGGAGCCGCCAGCTCCGGATACCACCACAAGAACCAGGCGCTCCGAAACTACCATCAGAAAATCGACAATAATTTGGGTGAGCAAGTTGACTTCATCTATCACATGGGAAGTGAGATGGTACTGTCTCTCCGCGTCTGTCTCGCTCTCCGCGCCTCTCTCTCTCGCTCTATCCGCGTCTCTCTCGCTCTGTGCGCGTCTCTCTCGCTCGTACTGTGCGCGTGTCTCTCTATTTTTGTTCATACCGTTTTTATTAAAACGTTAATTCCCATTTAATTCGCACGCTGTGCTGTAGTTTCCCACGTCTGCACGCAGCATGTTTTTTTACAATGTCCCTCCCTCTTCCAGATGACATTTCCGTGGGTATGGGTCGGCTCAAGAACCTGGCACTCGGGCTGCAGTCTGAGATTGAAGGGCAGGACGACATGCTCGAGGGCCTGACGGGGAAGGTGGACAAGATGGATTTGAACATCAAGAGAACGGAAAAGCGTATCCGGGACGAGCTGTGAGAGCGGAACGCGGGCGGGGGGGGGGTCCTCTTCCGGGCTCGGACCCCTGCGCTCCGGCTCACTTCAATTTTATCTCCTTCCATTTAAATTTTTTTGTATACAGCCGAAGATCACAACCTCGTGCAGATTTCTACATTGAAGTGAAACTTTCATGTCTGGGGATATAGAAAGATGTCTGCACCCCTCCTGAAATCACACATGCCGCACTGTATAATGATGTAATGAACAAGAGTAATTCCTCACAAAAGGGGATGGTGTTTAGCAGTATTAGGGGATATTTAGGGCAGACTTTTGGGGGGGGGTCAGGAACTTGATTTATATTTAAAAGCTACAAGAAGGATGAGGGTCTTCCTTTTGTAATTAGAAAATAAATCCTTGGAAGTGTGTGGTTGTGTTCTTTACTTCTTTATACTGCTGCATGTTATTTTATTTTTTTTCCAGCTGGGGCTGTCCAGCATCCAGTTCTGCTCTTAATCCAGAAGCATTAAGGCTCATTCCTTCCACCAACCCAGCTAGTATCGGGAGGTTGGGTCCATTTACCTGCATGATAAAACGGTGCCGTTTGTGATTCCTTGATGATTTTTGTCCAACAGCATAGATTTACTTTCTAATAAAACGGGCACAGCCAACTCCAGCCCTCAATACCTCCCAACAATTCAGGTTTTAGGAATATCCCTGCCTTCAGTCTTCAACTGAGCCTCCTGTGCTGAAGCAGTGATATCCTGAAGACCTGTTTGGGAGGGGGGGGAAGAGGAGGTCTTGAATTGTTCATCAAGGCTGTTTTATTTTGCATTTACTCAGAAGATATATACCAATGGTGGGGATCTCAGAATAAGGCATATACCAATGGTGGGGGTCTCAGAATAAGGCATGTACCAATGGTGGGGGTCTCAGAATAAGGCATGTACCAATGGTGGGGGTCTCAGAATAAGGCATATACCAATGGTGGGGGTCTCAGAATAAGGCATATACCAATGGTGTGGATCTCAGAATAAGGCATGTACCAATGGTGGGGGTCTCAGAATAAGGCATATACCAATGGTGTGGATCTCAGAATAAGGCATGTACCAATGGTGGGGGTTTCAGAATAAGGCATGTACCAATGGTGGGGGTCTCAGAATAAGGCATATACCAATGGTGTGGATCTCAGAATAAGGCATATACCAATGGTGGGGGTCTCAGAATAAGGCATATACCAATGGTGTGGATCTCAGAATAAGGCATATACCAATGGTGGGGGTTTCAGAATAAGGCATGTACCAATGGTGGGGGTCTCAGAATAAGGCATATACCAATGGTGGGGGTCTCAGAATAAGGCATATACCAATGGTGGGGGTCTCAGAATAAGGCATGTACCAATGGTGGGGGTCTCAGAATAAGGCATGTACCAATGGTGGGGGTCTCAGAATAAGGCATGTACCAATGGTGGGGGTCTCAGAATAAGGCATGTACCAATGGTGGGGGTCTCAGAATAAGGCATATACCAATGGTGGGGGTCTCAGAATAAGGCTGACGTCTTCCCTTTCTGAACAGGGCAATGGGAAAGTACAGACACTGCCAGTGGGGTGGGTGTGTGTCCTGTCCTTTTTAACCCATGTGCTGCCTGGTGGGCTCGCCTTGCGGTGTGCGTGCCACGTCTCTCCGACTCTGCCTTTTGCTATGTTTCCTGATATCGCAAGCCACCAGATACCATCCCGTCCCCTGCTTTTCTGAGACATTATGTACAAAATATTAAATGGTTGAATCTGCTTTGTGCTGACTTTTCATTATAGCGCTCTTCCCCCCCCCCCCATATACTGCGCTGAAATACACAAAAGGCCCATAATAAATTATATCAAGTAGAAAATGGCCGTGACCATTCCTCCAATCCAGATGTAAAAACCAGCCTGATGTATACTTAGCACACACGTAATGCTTCTCCTTTGGATATGTAACGGTTACGATGTTGATTACCACATCGCAGGCCCCTCTCTGCCGCAGATGCAGCGGGAGCAGGGGGGTGTTGTTTTGCACGTTGAGAATCCGTGCGATGAAACAGCCACGAATATAGCGTGTGCTCAGGGGAGGGGAGGGCCTGGAGAGGTTGATCGCAATAACAAAGTACTTAATTATATCATTACCAAGAGAGGCTGGGAGCATGCTGGAGGGAGCGCAAAGACACTCGTAATTAAACTTGTATGCCGGAGTAATGAGCTGGGGATTCACTACTCGCATGAAGAAAGCAAAATCCAGGCACACGGGCTTCAGTATAGCAAATTTCATCAGCAATAGAACCAACGTTTCGACTGCCACGCAGTCTTTGTCAAGGCGAGGGCCAGGGTTGCCATCAGGTTTTGGCCACGTATCGCAGGGCTATGGCTTTACCTAGTAAACCTCAGGGTGGCGGCATCCTTGGGCGGGTGGCGGCGGCGGCGGCAACGTCTACCCCTGCAAATACTGGCAATATGGCTGTGCGGCGTCAAATGGCACTGCGTTGCCATGCCAACAGGAACGCCACGTGACGCAACAGCATCACGTGACACCCGTTGCCATGACAACGAGAAGCTACGGGACGTCGTGGCAACTTGACGACGCGCGACTTCACGTAGCGACCCGTTGTCATGGCAACCGCACACCCAAATTGGGGGGGGGGAGGGGAGATGCCGGGAGGACGCCAGAGGTAAGTGCTATATTTAAAATAAAAAAATCTCCGGGTTGGCCTTCAGTCGAAGGCGGCAATCCTGCTCACTGCTAGTAGCTCTGAAGAGAGATTTACATTTTTGGGGTTTTTGGGTTCCCTGGACACCCCTGAAGGGTTTCCTGCAATTTTAAGGTCATTTGAAAATTGTACCAAATACTGTGTACTTTGGTATTGTATGTTACCTTTTTTCTTTATTTGGACTAACAATTGCTATTATAAGACAAGCATTCAAGGGTTCTCTCTCTTCCCCAGGTCAGCGATACGGATTTAAAGTATTTATGACCCGAGGAAGAGAGAGAACTCTTAAAAGCGTGTCTTATACTATCAATTGTTAGACCAAATATAAAAAAAAAGGTATGACTCAATACTGAAGTACTCATTTACTCTGCACTATCACAACTGGACTAACACGGTTACTCCTACTTAAACCAAATACAGGAGAATTTACAATGCATCTGATCTCAGACGCGCTATTAGAGAGGGTTGGGGTTCCTTACAATGCATCTGATCTCAGACACGCTATTAGAGAGGGTCGGGGTTCCTTACAATGCATCTGATCTCAGACGCGCTATTAGAGAGGGTTGGGGGGTTGCTTACAATGCATCTGATCTCAGACACGCTATTAGAGAGGGTTGGGGTTCCTTACAATGCATCTGATCTCAGACACGATATTAGAGAGTGTTGGGGATCCTTACAATGCATCTGATCTCAGACATGCTATTAGAGAGGGTCGGGGGTCCTTACAGTGCATCTGATCTCAGACGCGCTATTAGAGAGGGTCGGGGTTCCTTACAATGCATCTGATCTCAGACACGATATTAGAGAGGGTTGGGGTTCCTTACAATGCATCTGATCTCAGACGCGCTATTAGAGAGGATTGGGGTTCCTTACAATGCATCTGATCTCAGACGCGCTATTAGAGAGGATTGGGGTTCCTTACAATGCATCTGATCTCAGACGAGCTATTAGAGAGGGTCGGGGTTCCTTACAATGCATCTGATCTCAGACGCGCTATTAGAGAGGGCTGGGGTTCCTTACAATGCATCTGATCTCAGACACGCTATTAGAGAGGATTGGGGTTCCTTACAATGCATCTGATATCAGACGCGCTATTAGAGAGGGTTGGGGTTCCTTACAATGCATCTGATCTCAGACACGATATTAGAGAGGGTTGGGGTTCCTTACAATGCATCTGATCTCAGACACGCTATTAGAGAGGGTCGGGGTTCCTTACAATGCATCTGATCTCAGACGCGCTATTAGAGAGGGTTGGGGGGTTGCTTACAATGCATCTGATCTCAGACACGCTATTAGAGAGGGTTGGGGTTCCTTACAATGCATCTGATCTCAGACACGATATTAGAGAGTGTTGGGGATCCTTACAATGCATCTGATCTCAGACATGCTATTAGAGAGGGTCGGGGGTCCTTACAGTGCATCTGATCTCAGACGCGCTATTAGAGAGGGTCGGGGTTCCTTACAATGCATCTGATCTCAGACACGATATTAGAGAGGGTTGGGGTTCCTTACAATGCATCTGATCTCAGACTCGCTATTAGAGAGGATTGGGGTTCCTTACAATGCATCTGATCTCAGACGCGCTATTAGAGAGGATTGGGGTTCCTTACAATGCATCTGATCTCAGACGAGCTATTAGAGAGGGTCGGGGTTCCTTACAATGCATCTGATCTCAGACGCGCTATTAGAGAGGGCTGGGGTTCCTTACAATGCATCTGATCTCAGACACGCTATTAGAGAGGATTGGGGTTCCTTACAATGCATCTGATATCAGACGCGCTATTAGAGAGGGTTGGGGTTCCTTACAATGCATCTGATCTTAGACGCGCTATTAGTGAGGGTCACAATTTCAAAATAGAATTATAGGGTTCCTTAATAAAAAAAAAGTTGGAAACCACTGATCTACCATTTCAATCAATTTCATCAATTCCAGTTTGTTTCAGTCACCTATAATCTATTATATTTTTCTGCTTTATCATTCAAGTGATTGTTATACAGCAATGTTAGTATAACTGGTTAGTCATAACACTGCATTAATTTTTCACCGGGAAAAGGGGGATTAAAAAAAATTAAAAATAAAACATTTACTAGAAATAAACAGATCTCTGTTCTGTACACTGTGTCTGCTCTTCTAGTAAATGTTACTCTGTAGCTACAGAACCAGATTAAGATCCTCTGGGGCCCTTTAGCATTAACATTTGGGGGGATTTTCCTTGAGGCAGCCCTCCTCCAGCGTCGCGGCGTAATGACGTCACATTGTCATGGCAACGCGCCACGGGTCGTCACGACAACATGATGCTGCAGGAGGCGGGCCACTCCGGAGAAGGCAAGTGACATCCCTCTCTCACACACACACCCCCTCTCTCTTCCCCTTACACCCCCACCTGTCACTCAATAACCCCTCACACTAAAAATAACCCCCATCCCCAATACACACAACAACCCCCCATTCCCTCAATTACATACAATAACCCTGTAACGGGTGCTCACCACAAACAAGACGGGACGCGAGGCTGAGGTGGGGATGTAAGGCCTCGGACATGGTGACAACAAGAGCGCTGAGCAGCGCTGACGCTCATGCTCAAGCAGCTTTTTTGTGTCCCTGCAGGAGCGTCAGCGTGCGCGCTTGTGAGCCAGGCGGGAGGTGGGGCAGGAGGCGGGGCTAGCACGCCACGTAATGGCGCCGACGTCACTGACTGCCATTGGCGGTCACGTGACCGGCCCTGCGCTTCCCTCAGCGAGAAAAATTAAATTGCGCTGTCGGCTGAAATTCCACACGCCTCCGCACGCCTCCGCATGCCTGCGGAAGCACCATCTAAAGCCGCTCTCATTAGGAATGATGGGGGGCCTCAGTGCAGGTCAGCGCTGTCTTTTTCACCATGTCCTAAGCCTTAGGGTACACCGACCTCCAGCCACGAGACCGCATCCGGAGTGCAGAGTGATAGTCATATAGCCGGGTCAGGGTTGGAGAAGTGAGAATAGTCGTGATACTCGCCGGGGTCTAGGGTTGGAGAAGTCGGATGGTCGTAGAGGGTAGCCGGGGTCCAGATGGTAGAGGTCCAGATGCAAGCCGAGGTTTGGAGAAGTCGGGGGTCCTGGTACAAGTCGAGGTCAAAAACACTTGAGAGACAAGGCCGGATCAAAATGCACAAGGCAGCAGGATGCTCGGAGTAAGCACTACGTTCAGCAACGAAGAATTATGCTCTGCCAATTTGCCAGAGGGCTGGCTGAGCATATAAAGGCCAGGTAGCCAATGAGCAGCAGCAAGCAGCTGCACAAATTAGCATCAACCGCCCACTCGGTATACAAGCGCCCAATCGGAGTCAGGAGGCGGAGTGTGCCACAGGTGATCCTGGGTTAGTGTTGAGTTTTGGGATTAACCCTTTGCGTGTTCTTCGTAGCGCGACATCTGCGCGTGGTTTCCTCCGCGCATGGCGCGTCACCCGTGTCATCATAGGAAGTGAGGCGGGGGCGAGGCCTAAGCCCGAACACAGAGGTATCCCCCTGCCTGGTAGAGCGGCGCCTGCGCGTAGATTCCCTGGTCTGAGGCGCGTCACCCATGTCGTCACCCAGTCTCTGGGTTGGTGTCCGTTGTAGGGCCAACCTCTGGCAGGTTCCAGGGTCCGCTGTGCCTGGGGATCTTGCTGGCAGCACAGCCCTGTGCTCAAGACCACTTGACCACTCCAGTGACTGAGCTCCAGATCAGAACCAACGCTAACACCACCCTAACTCCTGTTACTAATTTTAAATACCTGGGCTTATGGTTTGACTCCCACTTAACATTCGGAATGCACATTGATGCCCTGACATCCAAGACCTATGCCAAACTAGGGGTACTTTACAGGAACAAATCCTCCCTAAGCCTGCTGGTCAGAAAGCGTATTGCACAGCAGATGCTAATGGCAATTATCGACTATGGAGACATAGTATATGGCTCGGCACCCCAAACCCACCTTGGCAAACTTGACACCCTCTACAATTCAATTTGTCGTTTCGTTCTCCAATGCAACTACAACACACATCACTGCGAAATGCTCAAAGAACTAGATTGGTCATCACTCGAGTCTAGGCGCAAAGTTCACCTTTCCTGTCTTGCCTTCAAATACTTTCTGGGCCAGCTACCCACCTATCTGAACAAGCTCCTCACCCCTACCACATGCAGCACTTATCATCTGAGATCTGACTCCAAAAGACTGTTCATGGTCCCAAGGCTCAACAAAGTATCCGGCCGCTCCTCCTTCTCTTACCGTGCACCCCAAAACTGGAACAATCTACCGTTGACTCTCACATCCACCACCAGTTTAAATTCTTTCAAAACTAAGGCTGTCTCACATTTTAATCTGGTCTGTAACTGTTACATAAGCCTATAATATACATCTTCTCTAACTGTGCATGCAATGTATATAATGTATACCCTGTTCATTTATGTAACTGTAACCATGTATTATTTGTCATATTAACTATGTCCAGGACATACTTGAAAACGAGAGGTAACTCTCAATGTATTACTTCCTGGTAAAACATTTTATAAATAAATAACTTGTTCCTGGGAATCTCTTCTAGCAACAAAGCACCTCCGTGCTCAAGAGATCTCCCCTTGCAGATCAAGCAGGCGGCTTTTCTACCTGTCTGATGAGCCAGGTGGAAACTGGTAAATTATCTGTAGCTGCAATTAACCAGCTCCCTGCTGGATTCCTCAGATCAACACAGGCTTTCTATTTAAACCATTTTAGACAGGGGTTCTGCCCTGTCACACATGGTCTAAACATTCTGCCTCATTAAACATTGGGTACCGAGAAAGGGTGAACTTCTTTATCTTGGAGTTTTGGGGGAAAAAATGTTTTGGACAACATTCTGCACGCTGCAAAACTATGTGGGAAGAAAATATTCTTATAAGCAGACTGCATTTGCTAAATAGAGAGCGGTCCGTGTCCAAATGTATGAGAATTGAAGAGTGACACGATGTGCTCATTTGTATGTCATTACCCAGAATCCCTTGCTGCAGTGCAAGCACTGTTTGCTAAGCGATAGTGGGGAAAGGCAGACATGTCTGAGACGTGCCAAGGCACCCCAAGTGGGATTTTTATTTACTAACTAAATAGAAACATTTGCATGAAGTGAATGAATAACCGCCTGCATAGGATGGAGGAATATGCATGTATATTTTGTTATAGCGCCCACCTAGTACGCAGCGCTTATTGGATAAATCGTTACAGAAATCCCAGCGCTGAAGATACGTATTAACCTAAGGCCGCGCTTATAGTGCCGGCGCCGGCGACGTCAGGCTGCGGTCGCTGGAAAAATCAAATAGAGATGACTTCCAGCGATCGCGACCAAGCTGTCGCTCCGTTGCGTCGCGCTTACTATAAGCGCACGTGACGGCGGCAATGCATTTGTTTTGACGCGACGTCGCGTCGCTGTCACCGGCACTATAAGCGCAGCCTAAAGCTGGAAGCCGTTTTATTTCTAGATTTTAAAGCCCTGAAATTACGAATATAAGGACGCAACAGCTGCTGTAACTGAAACAAATGACACCCGCTGCCTCTGCTGGTACCAGACTCGCTCGGATTTTGTAGCGCCGCCCTGCTGCACTTCAAACACTCCTGCTGCTGCTTCTCTGGAGGATTTTAGACCGGGGAAGGAAGCTGGACACATTCCGCAGAACACAAGGGAAGTCCTGAAATCAAAGGCCAACCGGCACAGAGAGAAGGCCGGGGAGAGGGGGAAACGGCCCCACACCCCAGGAAAGCTCCTTCACTGCCTCTGCTATTTCCTTCCCCGGCCTCTCTGCACCCTTAACCCATTCCCTGCCAGCGGGGCCAGCAATGCCTTGCACTATCCCTGCTGTGCCATCACCTCTGGGTGCAAAGGGATTAATCCGCCACAGGCTCACATTGGGATAAAACATAAATGTCAACCCCCAAGGACTAAAATCAGTGAGATTCGGGGGGGGGGGGCTTGGTTCTTGACCCCCCAAAATAAATAAAATTACGTTTGATAGGAAAGTGTTGTTTTTTATCAGTGAATCCCCAAGTATGAGCCTGAAGGTCAGTGACACTGTCCCCAGATCAGTGCAGCTCCCAGAGAATGGATGATAGTGTTTGGGGAAGTATCAGGAAAGGCATGGACATGAGTTGTAACACACAGGAGGCTTGAACCCCTGTGAGTGCGTGTATGCGTGAATGCGTGTACGGGGGAGCCGGGGCGCAAAGCAGGGAAATGGTGTTTTCTTGTGGTCTCCACAAAGTCTCCACTGGTCACTCTTCTAGACAAGGCGTGGCAGCCGGCCACTCTCACACCTGGTTTTTAGCGTCTGATGGCCTTCAATTGAGTCTTTTCCATTAAAATGCAATTTTGTGGTCTAGAAACCCTCCACATCTAACTGATGTTGGTCCTTGGAAATTGGTATCACTAGGTTCTGACTGCAGACCTATCGGGTCTCACTGCACAAAAGCCAATTCTCCCCGTTGAACAAGACTCTCTTTGAATCTGATGCAAAATGTTCTGTCTTCTGCTTTCTCTTCCTCAAAAATCCAACCAATGAAAGTCAAACCTGGACTTTCATTTGGTGGTCTGTGGTAACGTGTTATCTTGCAGAATAAAAACGGTTCCTGGTTACAAATAAATAAAAAAACAAATCAAGATGATCCCTTTTAGGAACTAAGTAATATTACAAGAGAATAACAAAGTTTCAGGACAACTAAAGTCCTTTTACAATCTATACCAGTGTTTTTCAACCAGGGTTCCTAGGAGCCCTTGGGTTCCCCGGGCATCCCTAAAAGGTTCCCTGTAATTTTCTGGCCATTTGAAAATTGTATCAAATACAGAGGAATTTACAATGGATCTGATAACAGAGTCGCTATTTGAGATGGTTGGGAGTTCCTCAGAATTTCACTTGGGGTTCCTTAACCAAAAAAAATGTTGGAAACCATTGATCTATATACAGAGATGTCAACCTACAGGGACTGAAATCAATGAAGGAGGCTCCTCGAATTTGAACTGAAAACCATATAATGTTTCTGCTCTCTCCCTAAAACAGAATTCCCTCATCCTAATGCAAGTCATTGGAAGAATTAGATCTACTGCATTTTTATCCCAAATCTCCATGAAAGCTTTCGAAGTTTGGCTTTCTTCCCTGTCGCGGTTGCCACCTTCAACTGAAAGCCAACCCAAAGATTTATTTATTTATTACATAAAGCACTTACCTCTGGCGTCCTCCCGACATCCTCTGGCATCCTCCGGCGTCCTCCTGGCATCCTCTGGCGTCCTCCCGGCGTCCTCCTGGCATAGTCCCCCTGCAACTCACTTCAATATGGCTGCGTGGCGTCAAATGATGCGTTGCCATGACAACGGGACGTGACGGCACGTGGCATCTCGTTGTCATGGCAACGGGCGTCACGTGGCGCTGTTACGTCACATGGCGTTCCCGTTGGCATGGCAACGTGGCGCCATTTGCTGCCATATTGCCAGTATTTGCATGGGGGGAGATGCCGGGAGATGTTGCCGCCGCCACCACTGCCCGCCCAAGGTTGCCACCACCCGGAGGTTTACTTGGAGATATGTGGCCAAAATCCGGAGTGGTGGCAACCCTGTGAATCCCTATACTTTATACAGTACCTTTTGTATGTGTGTGCTTGTTTGTCCTTATTTGGTATTTAATTCTGTTTACATCTCGTTGTAACCTCATTGTACCGCGCTGCGGAATATGTTGACACTTTACAAGTAAACTATATTAATGATGTATGTATGTAATATATATCTTTAGATATATATACAGCGCCATCTATGTACATAGCGCTTCACATAAAGGGGAAGAAGCGCTTCAGACATAAAAGTACCAAGAGGAAGAGGAGTCCCTGCCCCGAAGAGCTTACAATCTAAGTGGCAAGTAGGGAGAACGTGCAGAGACAGTAGGAGGGTGCTCTGGTAAGTGCGTCTGCAAGGGGTCAAGGTTGATATAATAATAATAATTTTATTTCATATACAGCTTTTCTCCAAATGGGACTCAAAGCGCGTCACAATTGCAGTATATAGTGCGTGGGACACACCACGTAGGAATTTTACAGACCTAAACCCTGCCCCGATGAGTTTACAATCTACGTTTTTGGTGCCTGAGGTGTATCAGCCACAGAGCTGCCCATATACGTTGTTACAGATGTGTGTTATAATAAGTAATAACGGTAAATATAAAGGGAGCGCAAAGTTTTGGAGCGGCGCCCCCCTGCCTGCTAACCCTCGCTTTTGCGCCCCCCGCACCTCGCTCGGCGGCGTCAAATGACCTTGCGGAGTCACGTGACGTGACCCTGTTAGCATGGAGAGACCGCGTGACGTCACTCCGCATGACGCCGCGTGTCCAAATGCAACCCTAATTATAACCAGCTGTTCCTATTGTACCTCTCTCTGTCGTGCAAGGCCACGTCCATAGTCAGGGCGAAGGCGCGGGCGATGTCACGCACGCCGCAAACAAAAGGCCGTGAGTCAATGGGAACGGCCATAGAGTGCGCGCGCTGTCAGCCAATGAGGGTGAACCGTTCAACGTGACATCACGGGCACGCCTCTGACACGCCTCCCCGTCGCATCTCCTCCTCCACATCCCGCGGATCGCCTTTGTATCAGCCGTGCGCACCCGCGTGCCAGTGCCGCATGCTTTTTCCTGTTATAGAGCCGGGAGCTTCAGGTACTGTGTATGTGTGTGTATATGTGTGTGTATGTGTGTGTATATGTGTGTGTATGTGTGTGTGTATGTATATGTGTGTGTATGGGTTGTGTGAGTGAAGAAAGTCCTAAATAAGATTTTATAAAGAAAAAAAAAAAGTTTAATAAATATTTTTTTTTATTTGTGCACTTATTGACACACACACACACACACACACACACGCACGCACGCACGCACGCACGCACGCACGCACGCACGCACGCACATTTGAGCGCCGATAGCGGCGCAAAATCATCCTTCCCACAGTCTTCGCCGCTGTCTGTCGGCTCCCTGTTCAATGCCGTGTGCGCGCGCAGCCCTTGTATAGAAGGCCTGGCTGGCCTCAGCCATCTATAACTGCCGTGCGCGCACACGGCGTAGCACGCCCCGGCACTATAGAACCAGCCTTAGGCTACGATTATACCAGATGCCGCTGAGCGGCAGCGCAATCCGGTGACGTCACCCTCATGCTGCCGCCGAGCGGCAGCTGAACATGCAGAGGAGACAGGAGAGGAGAGAAGCAGAGGAGACAGGAGAGGAGAGAAGCAGAGGAGACAGGAGAGGAGAAAAGCAGAGGAGACAGGAGAGGAGAAAAGCAGAGGAGACAGGAGAGGAGAGAAGCAGAGGAGAGAGGAGAGAAGCAGAGGAGACAGGGAGGCGTGGCCGTGAGCGTTTCGCCCTTATTGGCTGAACCGCTCACGTGACGCGGACGTCGCCTGGGTAAAACATATTTTTATGTGTCTTCACCAGTCTGACGCTTTGCAGTTCGGCGCTGCGCGGGTCGTCGCGATAGGTATGTTTGGTTTAATTGGATTCATGCTCTTTGTTTTTCAGCCGCCAGGCAATTTTATGTATAATCACGGCATATGGCTGCGGCCCCTCTGGCGCTGACCGCGCTCATGCTTGAGCGGTGACGTCACCAACTCCTCAAGCATGAGCGCGAGTGTCCTGCGAATTTTGCGAGCGCGCGCGGGGGGGGTTTGGTGCATGGGGGGCCTATTCAGCACGCGCGCTCCGCATGAGCGGGGACGTGAGAATTCGCATTCCACAAAGTAAACTCGGCAAGCGCCACCCCGCTCAGCGCTAGCAGGGACGCAGCCTAAGAGCGGAGTACCGCTGCACTGACTGTCTCCCATTAGGTGAGAATCAGAACCTTCAGCTAAATACAGCATCTTGGAGATCAATGGCTGAATTGACAAATGATCAGCAGATTACGGGGAGATTATGGTAACACCGTTCACCCCCACCCCCCTACGCACGGGAGATTTGTATGCTACATGCGTATCTGGTGCTGGTTAGCTCACCTGCTGTAGGCCAGGAAGCCTGAGTCTCTGCGGATGGTAGTGGGAGTAGCAACAGGACAGGCTGGTAGTTCTCCGGTACAGCGCCTCCATCCTGTAGGGAGCTGTCAGAGGCAGAGAGTAGTCCCCACAGGAACCCCCTTTTCCAGTAACCACACGGAGGCCAGGAACGGTTCACCCTTTATTTGGCAGGCCAGACCCGATTCCTTCTCTTGTATGAGAGGTACTGTTTACACCCGACAGTCATGGAACATCTTCCCTCGCATCTTGCATTCGGTTACTTCCCTGACTAGGACCCCCAAGGGTTTGAGGCCCTTGAGGCTAGTCGTCGCCCCCTTACCCCCTGATGAGGTAAGGCAGACACCGACATCACTCTCTGGGGAGCAGGCTACATCCGGGAATCAACCACTAAATGTGGGTCAGGAGCATCTTATATACCTGGGGAGTGGTTAGTAACCCTGCCCCAAACTCCGGTGTCACACCACACAACATGCGACCCATTAACACCCCCCCCCCCCCCCCCCCACACAGGCATGATGCTCCCAACTGCCATCCAGCCTGGCTATGGCAACAAATTATCCAGTGTGCCAATGGACTCACATCCTGGCCCATGTGAAAGGGATTTAACCCCAGCACTGCCTGCACTTACCAGGACTTACATGCTAGGGCCAGGGAACACATATCCAGGGGCACTAGGCTACATGTATATATTTATATAATGTACTCATTTACTCTGCACTATATAAACAAACAAATCTATTCCTCCCAAACCTGGCCCTACTACCTCCTTCCACATTACTGTTAGGCCTCGTTCAGGGTGCTGGCTTCGGAGGGAGGGCGTGCTGACGTGCTTGCTGCAGTGAGAAACAAAGTATTCAATTTGAATACTTGTTTTCAAGGTAGCTACTGCCCTGCCTCCGAAGCCAGGCGTTGCCGCTGACGACAGCTCAGTAAACGAAAATTTCGTTTCTTGGAGCTGAAGCCGCGTCACAGGGACCAAGGCAGCCAATGAAATCATTCTTCAGAATGATAGGCTGCAGCTTGGATACTTTAACCCTGCAGCCTGTAGCCCCGCCCCCTCCCCAACGCTGAAAAGGCAGCTGGGGGATAATCACATGTCGCCAGCAAACTCCCAGCACTGCCTCCCGCACGCCCCCCCTCCGAGTCCTCAGCTGCCTCCCTGAACGAGCCCTTAGAAGTACTATCATACACCCAGTAGCCCAAGCACGCTGCCTAGGGGTCACATTCGACTCCTCTCTCACAATCAAAAGGTAGCTAAAACCTGTCACTTTTTCCTCCGCAATATAACAAAGATTCGCCCTTTCCTCTGTTGCTCGACTGCTAAAACTCTGACTCAGGCCCTCATTCTCTCCTGTCTCAATTACTGTAACCTCCTGCTGTCCGGCCTTCCTGCCTCTCACCTGTCTCCCCTACAATCTATCCTAAATGCTGCTGCCAGAATCACTCTACTCTTTCCTAGATCTGTCTCAGCGTCTCCCCTGCTCAAATCCCTCTCCTGGCTTCCTATCAAATCCCGTATCATGCACTCAATTCTCCTCCTCACTGTTAAAGCTTTACACTCTTCTGCCCCTCTCTGCCCTAATTTCTCACTATATACCCCTCTGCCCCTCCTTACATCTCAGCCCTAATTTCTCACTGTATACCCCTCTGCCCCTCCTTACAGCTCAGCCCTAATTTCTCACTATATACCCCTCTGCCCCTCCTTACATCTCAGCCCTAATTTCTCACTATATACCCCTCTGCCCCTCCTTACATCTCAGCCCTAATTTCTCGCTATATACCCCTCTGCCCCTCCTTACATCTCAGCCCTAATTTCTCACTATATACCCCTCTGCCCCTCCTTACAGCTCAGCCCTAATTTCTCACTATATACCCCTCTGCCCCTCCTTACATCTCAGCCCTAATTTCTCACTATATACTCCTCTGCTCCTCCTTACATCTCAGCCCTAATTTCTCACTATATACTCCTCTGCCCCTCTTTACATCTCAGCCCTAATTTCTCGCTATATACCCCTCTGCCCCTCCTTACATCTCAGCCCTAATTTCTCACTATATACCCCTCTGTCCCTCCTTACAGCTCAGCCCTAATTTCTCACTATATACTCCTCTGCTCCTCCTTACATCTCAGCCCTAATTTCTCGCTATGCACCATCCCGACTCTTGCGCTCCGCTCAAGGATGTCTTCTCTCTACCCCTGTGTATCTAAAGCCCTCTCCCGCCTAAAACCTCTCTCTCACTGCCCCACACCTCTGGAATGCCCTTCCCCTCAGTACCCGACTAGCACCCTCTCTATCCACCTTAAGACCCACCTGCTTAAAGACGCATATGAGTAGCTCCGTGACTGATACTATACACCTCATACATCGATGGCTAGAGTGGCGCTGAGCGTGCAAGCGCGCATGTTCAGGCGCTTGCTCACGCCGCACACATTGCCGCAATGTGTTTCATCGCAGTCAGCGTGAGCGCGCCCACCCGATCAGCGCCACCCTGGCCAAGGCCTTAGCATACAGTGCATCCACTGCAGCAAGGGATTGTGGGTAATGACATGCAAATGAGGGCTTCACAGGAAACGCTGGCTGATTTGTAAGCTCCTGTATCCCACAGTGACAGGGGAACTAAGTGCCCGGTGTCACAGAGCCTCTGACAGGTGACATCTCGGTGACAGGGAGGTAAAGGGAATACAACTACATCCCCCTACAGGGGGCGCCATTATCTGAGGCCGCGGTCACATGACCACACCACAGGGCGCGCTGTCACGGTCTTTGTTTCCATGGTGACGAACCCCCCTCAGCCCTCCCACGCCTGGTCACTGCGCACGCGTGGTCCG